>NW_028277052.1:5939375-6239687 GCF_059951505.1 Python bivittatus | reverse complement strand
ATGTTATCTAAGCAAATAAATAAAATGTGCTGAGCCAGAGAGCTGTATGAGTGAAGTTCTTTCCAAGTCCTGGGAATTTCTATATTCACCTTCCATTATTCCATCACAGCATGCTTCACCGCATTGCTCTCAGAACAGTTTGGAATTCTAACTCATGAAACTTCCTATTTAATGCCTGCCAACATTAAGACAATTAAGGGATTTTAGCAAGTGTAGAAAAAACAAATCTTCCGTCCACTTGGTTAAACTTAAAAAAAAATCTTCAGAAGAAAGAGTCTTTCAGGTATTTTGAACAGCAAAACTGGAAAGCCACCTTCGTTTCTAATCTTCATGAATCTTTCCTCCTTCTCCTTTAATTTTTGCCAGCAAATGTATACACTTCCTCCTTTTCTGATCTACGTACACGCCTGTTTATAAATGATGAAGCAATGACGTTTGAAAGAATATGGAGAAAAGCCAATTTGTCATAGAGATTCACAGAAGTGGCAGTTTCCCTAAACCTGAAAATTAGGCTCGCAATAAATTCCTGTCCCCATAAAACCTTAAAAGAACCCAGACAAAACATTCTTGGTGTTACTATAAAAGGCAGGGCACATGGAGGACCTGGAGTGAGGTTGGAGCTGGAGAATGACTTAGTTGTAACCTGCTGGATTTAAACTTAGCTCAGTCAGCCTTTTATTAAGTCTGGTCTTCTCCCTTGACCCATAATTAGCAGAGGGCCCATTAATCAAATCATTCTTCTCCTTCTCCAAAAGAAGTAATACTTTACCTTTTGAAAGTGCTTAACTAAGAGAGAAGGGGGAAATGTAATCATGGTGGATTCTCAGCTCCAAAGCATTTGAGCAGCTCTGGCCCTCCAAGCATATAAAGTACATCCAGCCCCATGTCAAGAGATCTTGAGCACCTGAAGTCCTCACCTTTGACTTACCACAATTAAGGTAACCTTGCCAAGGGGGATATTCCAGGAAGAAAAAACTGCTTGAAAAAAATGGTCTTTGGCCTGGTCTGAAGACAGAAATATATGTTCTGCTTTCCCTCCCACCTATCAATAAATGTCTTTCAACCTTCAGCCCAGTTTGTTGTAGTCTTTTAAAGAGATAGATTGATTTACCAGCCACAAGCCATTTCTTTGGTATTTATCTTGGGGGAATCGATGCCTCATCACCCCCACCATCCAAAGCCACAGAAGGAATGGATCCCAAAGGAGCTTGTAAGGCATCGCTTCCAATTTATTATGCTTGATATGATCATTTTCTTCCCAGCACCACTAACTGAAGTAAAATAGAAATAAAGATAGGGATATAATTTTTTGTAAGGATGGGGGAAATGATCTGAAAAGAGGTTTTTTTTCCCCTTAAGTAGTAATCCAAAGTGAAAAGTAGCCAGTAGCATATGAAGCTATTCTAAGTAATATCTCCATAGGAACAGTAATAATAGGAAGTTATTTAGAGGATTATTGTTTAAAGTCAATTAATAAGTAGGTTTAACCAATTAATTGGCTTAAATGTCTCCCTATTGAAGAATGCAATCATACAGGGTTATGCATACCACAGTGATCAACAGAATAAATAAATGTGTATTTTACATGAAAGTTACCCAGTACCTGTACCATTAAAAGTTTAGTATTTTTATATTTGATTGTTTTTCCTACTTTTGCACTGTCTTTTTTTTTTTTGCCTTCAAGTCAGTGTTGACTCCTGGTGACTGCCTGGACAAGTCCCTGCAATTTTCTTGGCAAGATTTCGAATGCGGCTTGCCATTGCCTCCTTCCAAGGGCTGAGAGAGAGGGACTGGCTCAAGGTCGCCTAGCTGGCTTTGTGCCTAAGTGGGAGTAGAACTCCCAGTCTCCCAGTTTCTAGCCTGACTCTCTTTGCCTCAAACTGGTTCTCTTTGCATCGTCTTAAGGAATAGCAAAGTAGCTACTCAATGAAACCACTTCCTTCCTTCCTTGATGTGATCCCTGGAAATCCTGGCACAAATGGCAATAGTGTCATTTTGAGACTCTATTGGGTGTTCTTAGGGCTCCCAAGCCTGAGCTGCAAAACTCAAGAGATATAATTTTCCAAAAACAAACCAAAGACAAGATTCTCAAGCTCCATCAAAATGCTCCACTTCTCCGACCAGCCCGTTTTTCACACTCCCCCGATCTGTATTTCACTTTGCATAATGAAAAGATTGCACAGTGTTTTTGTCACACCGTTAGTAAAACAGAAGGAATACTGTTTTCATGTTGCAATTTATAGGATGTGTGTGGAGGTGGCTACACTACTAGAAAGAACAATATATTTTGTTTTCTAAGCCCTTTGTATTTTCAGAGTAGCTCTGCTGAGCCTTTAACAGGATATAGAAACCTCAACACTTTGAGCAGCAGGTTCAGAGGGGTGCTTAGTCACATTGCAAAGGATTGTAACACAGATGATAGATTGGACAGGCAGATGATAGATGGATAGATGGATAATCTTCCACATGGTATCATTGCACAGCTCCAGAATCAACTCTGCATCTGTGTGATGTTAAAACACCATCTGCCTTTGGTAGCGGAGACAATGTACTTCTAATTCAGCTATGGGCATTTTGAACTATAGGAAAGTTAGGCTTCATTTTTAAGGATGCTGGTTCTGCTGAGTTTGCAGCAGCTGGTTTCCCCACTAGCAGGAATTCCTGTCTTGATTCATTGCCCAGTTCCTTGGCTTCAGGTGCCTGGGACCAGCTACCCAGGTCTTCCAAGGGGAAAAAGGACTTGATGGCTTTGCAGATCTCCCTCCTAGGAATTGCTTGACTTTTGGGGGTACAGTTCAAACAAATGCCTAAAATATGAAGTGGTTGGTATGTAGGTGGGCAACAACTTGTTTTATATTTCCCTTTGTGTGACATGGGGTTGTGGGAACCTTAATTATGACAGGATCAAGAGCAACTTGGGGCAGAACAGGGATTTGTGCTCCTTGTTCTCCGTGTTTCACAAATAATTTTCAAAGTGCTTTGGGAAAGAGAAGCAGTGGCAGGGTAATGGTGCCCTATATTTCATTTCCTCTTTTGTAGTAAATCATATTCTGTAGCAAAATACCAGCCACACGGGTAACCTTTGACTTTTCCTACCAGCTCCTCCAGTGCCAAAGATCAACCAACTTACCAGCTTGCTACTGGAAATGCCAGATTCTTCCAGCAAGGTGACTGAATTAACTCTAATGTATTCAATTTCCAGGAAGACGTTTGACACAATTTTTCCGACAGCCACAGAGATTAATGCATCAGCCGACAGCAATTTTGTTACTGCAGCCAATAAGTCAGGCCTGATGCAATTTTGCTGCTTTTTTCTTCTCTTCCTCCCTTGCCCAAATTCTTAATATTCCACAATGTCATTCTGTTCAAATAGCAGATCGGATAGTTAGCAGGCTCATCAGAGAAGAGTTACCTGGGGTGGGGTGGGGTGGGGGGGAGAGGTATTGCACCTTCAATTCCTTAATTCTTCCTGGAAGCTGGGGTTTAGAGATGTTCTTGCTAAAAACAGACTGGGAGAAGCCAGATGAGAACAGCTAGTTAATTAGACTTCCATTTAACACCCCTGCCTTCACCCAGCCAGCTTTCACAGGCATCAAAAATCAAATTGAAATGCAGGTAAAATAATTTCATCTTCAGAAGCTATATCTTCCTATAAAATCTTCCTAATCCAGCTTTCGCTTCATAAGTGGGCTGGATGGAGCGGGGAAGGAAATCACTTGCTTGTACATCGCTGGAGAAAATCTTCATAGAGTTAGCAAAACCATTAAATATGGGTGGTTTTGAGAGATCCAGGAAACACGAGGTATGGGTAGTAGTGAGAGATCCAGGAAAATTCTGGCTGGTACCCCAAGTAGCACTTCATGATTTCTTGCTCTATGTGATAAAAAAAACTAGCATTTAAGAGTACTTCTGGGCAAAACCAAAATGGGAAGACCCAGAATTGGGATGTATATAACTGTTTACACCTCCATATCTCCTCCCCCTCCCCTCCCCTTCCCCACTACTCTGTTGCTGCACCTGCCCTGTGGAACAGTATTCCCCCCAAATATCCACTTGGGCCCAACCCTGGTGGCCTTTATAAGGTGTTAAAGACTTGGACTGTCCCACAGGTATTTGCCTTGAGTGATTGAGTGAGCCCTGTTGGTTAGTTGTTAGTTGGTGATGAAGTGGAACTTTTTTTCTCCTGATTTCAGGCATCAGGTATATTACAGTTTTGCGTTATATTGTTTAAGCAGCTGTTTGTTCTTTTGGTTTTAAGGTTTTTTTGGTGGGGGGTAGAGCAGCTACATAAATGGTTGAAATTAAGAAATAAATTTGCAACATTCCAATTACAAGCTTACAATCAAATCTGTACCCTAAAAAATGAATGTTTGTATACATGGCTTTATGCACTGTGAATGATACCACCAGGTTTGATTGATATTTTCTAAACTTTTTTTTTTAACTGATCTTTGAGTCAGTGTTGACTCAAGTCCCTGCAGTTTTGTGGGCAAGATTTCAGAAGTGGTTCACCCTTCCTTTCTTCTTCTTAGGGCTGAGAGAGAATGAGTGGCCCAAGGTCACCCAGCTGGCTTTGTGCCTAAGGCAGGACTAGAACTCATGGACTCTCCGTTTCTAGCCTGGTGCCTTCACCACCACACCAAACAGCTTGATTGATATTAATTCAAATTGCCTCTTTTAATTTGAAACTGTTTTAATAATCCAAACGTGAAATACATATTTGGGTATTTTATTTGCCAAGTCGGAGACAAATAAAATGTTCTGCAAACTTTAGAGTTCTTCCCCTGCTTTCAGTAACAAGAAGAAGAAGAAGTAGGTTGCGGGTATCTGTGACATGCAGACTATATTTACCTGCAATCTTAAAATAATGTGGAAGGAGACTATAGGTACTTAACCTAGGCTCTATCAGGTTCTGAAAAGATAAGCTCTCTCCTCTTTTTTGCATGTGAAAGATGGTGTTGGACTGCTGTAGTTGTTTCTGAGACAGCCAATTTGCACAGTGCCCACATGAAATAACACCAGTAACACTGTTAGGGCCCTGCTCAGCACAATCTGGAGAGCTGTTCTGTTAAGACATGTTGGCAATTGTTTTATTGCTTTTGATCACCTTCTATAGTTTACTATCTCCTTGTTCTTCATATTTTACATTGTTTTGGGATCGTTCCAATGTGCAAATTGTTCTGGGGCTGCTTTGAAGAGAAAGGTGAGATATAGATTTTATTCTAAATAAATGAGATCCATCCGTTTACAGCACCTGTACTTCCTTTTCCCCTGTGGTAAACTGAGCCTAAAGTAGCTCACAGCTTCAGCATGAACAACTGGAGGGTATAAAATATTTTAAAATATAACAAAAGCAATTCTAAACAAAGCATGAACAATTCTTTTCCAAGATGTAGTAATAAAGAACTAAGTCAGCAGAGCCACCCTCTATAACAAGATTGGTTTCCCTAAAGAAAGAGTTTGAGCTTTGCCAGCATTCTTGTCACAAGACTTATACCTCTTCTGATATCTCCAAAAACCTCCAAATATTTTTTCTGTCCTCCCTCTACATTTTGCAAGCTTGGCATTGCTGTTAATGTTATTTAGAAAGGCCAAGGACCAGAGTGAGTGAGATGGTGATGCAAAGTGAGCAGAGGCATGTCAAAAACAGAGGTAGAGCCAGAATCTTCTACCTTTCCTTGAACTGGGGAGTACAAAAAGACTCCCTCCCTCCCTCCCTCCCTCCCTCCCTCTTTCTTTCTTTCTTTCTTTCTTTCTTTCTTTCTTTCTTTCTTTCTTTCTTTCTTTCTTTCTTTCTTTCTTTCTTTCCATATTTTGGGACTTCTATTGCAGATTTCATGTTGCCCACTCCAAAGTGGGAAAAACAATGCTGATTTTCAAGGGGAACTTTGAAGGATAGAAGAAAGGGGACTAGAGTCTCCTGTAATTTTGGGATCCCATCTTGCCTCCTCTGAGTATGACATCTCCAATAGTCAATAACCACTAGTTCCTAAAAGATACTGCAATTCGTTAAATAATTAAGCTCAACTAAAGGGTGCCTAGAGAAAGGAAATATTTTCACCAAATGCAGTATAATATCATTATCAAAACAGTATAATCTATGCTCCTGAACTTCACAGCCCAGATGATAGGTGTAGGTATTTATCTATCCATTCATCCATCCACATGTGCATTCTGAAAGGAGAAAAAGATTATAATAATTGCAAAACCATTACTTTCTCACTGACATGATCGCAGAAATTTGTTAATGTTTATGAAATAATGGGAACTACAGAAATGAAAACTATAAACATGCATTTATTGCTCATCTCATCATGATTTTCCTAGTTATTGCATGAGTGATAAGGTAGAAAAGGTTGTTTGCTTTGGATTGGATCTGGTAATGATCCTTCCAGAGTCCTGGGAGAGATCTATCTATAAAGCTACAAAGGCAGCTTCAGGGATTTCTGCCTTATATCATGCATTCCATATATGATCCAGACTGAAGTATCTCAAAAAAGCTTCCATTGAAGATATACGAATATGGAAATTCCTCTACAAATACAATTTCAAGAAAATGCAACTGTGCGGCAAAAACAATGAGTCAGAAAATCAGCCCGAGCAGCGTGCCAACACTTCAGCTCCTGTTTTTGACATTTTATTTAAACCTTGTTGATAATGCACCACCATATCTAAAAATTGCTATATATTTCTGATCTTTGGTAGCTTCACCCTGGAGACAGATATTTGGTCACCTAAACCATAGAAATACAATCACCGTTGATACAAAACCATCAACCATCAGGAACATCATGTCCACCTTTCCTGGGCTTTGAGTTACAGATGTATCAGGTATACCGGCTAAGAATAATAGAATCCAATATATCTTGAGGATGCCAGCTTGGGGAAAGCTGGTCTACAGAGGCTGGCAGTGGACCTCCAGATTTCAAACTTGAGCATTTCCCACGTACTTGGTAAAACTAGGATTGATTCTGGGACCTTCTTAACCCCCGTCTCTTGTGTCTTCTGCTTTGTCCATAATAAACGTTCTATGAACTAGAAAAGTAGATTTCATCTAAAAGAGGGTTTATCTGATAAAATGCTTAGTTCTCTCTTCCTATGAAGCCATGAAGAGGCTCTTCATTCTTCCCAGGAGGTACTTCTTAGTACAAAGCCAAGGAATTGCAGGTGGGGGGAGAAGCAGTGGGGGAGGAAGACGGAGGAAGAGGAGGTAGTTCAATTATTTAGAAGTGTCACATTGAATTTATTTATCCTGATGGTGCAAATAAAAAATAATGACAATGATGCCCAGACTGCTGATTTAATACAATATTGGTGAGTCTCCTAGCAGCTAGCAGCTGAGGAGTTGTTGAGGATCATCTGAGAATCTTAATTGGGCTCTTTTTAGCACCACCACCAAAAAGAGGAGAGAAAATAAATATGTAAATAAGAAAGACCCCCTGACTTGCTTCCACACAGTTAAATCTCTTCTCTATAAAGGCACCTATTAGCAGCTGAGTTTCTCTTTGCACCCAGGATAAATCTGCTATCAAAAGGTGGAATCAAAACAGCTAGCATAGTAAATGAACTAACTCTGCAGGGGTAGATTAAGCTAGAATCCCCAGAGACAAACCCTTCCTTTTTTCTTTTCTTTTTTTTGAAAAATGCCCAAATGGAACAAGCATGAATGGAGAAGGGAGAGAAGATAGTGAACAAGGAAAGATGTATTGTTGAGTTCCACTGAACATGGTTGAGATTAACACTGAAAACTATGAACCTCAGATAAGCAGCTGTAAGTGTATCAAAAAGACAGAAGACATTCAGAAAATTTAGGGAGTCTATTTTTTCTGAGGTAAACAATATAACTGCCCGATCAAATTACGACAGTTCAAAACCATGCCCAAAGAACCTTCTAGATTATCAGTCTTGGCAACTTCTAAGCATCTGGACTTCAACTCCTGGAATTCCCTAAACCAGCATGCTGTATCTGAGAACCCTGGGAGTAGAAATTGCCAAGATTGAGAATCACCACTCTAGAGAAAGTTTCTCAGTTATGGGTCAATCTGCACATGTTCTACAGGATTTTAAAAGTACATTATAAGAAAGGGGTATTTTCAGATATATGTATATTCTGTACATTATTTATGTTTCATCAGCAAGAAGATAGGCTGTTCAAGTTGGGGACAGGTTTACAGATAATTAGAGGCATCAGTTGGGAATAACAAAATGGCCATCACACTGTCATGATGTGAGCTCTGCCTCTTTTATGCATGCATCTTGATGTTACATACAGTCCACGTACACAAGGGACAGAGGTCACAACACTTACTTTATCCTTTTGACAAAAACCATTGGATTCTGCAAATGCCCCTGTGGTTATGCACTTCTTCAGTAATGAGGTGGCCACGTTTTGTGTGTGGATGTTCTGTCTTTCATTACACAAGTCAACTCACTAAATCTCAAGGAAAGAGATCTCAAGGGAGCCTTCTCTTGGGCTTTTTCAGATAGTAGTCCTATACTTGGCACCAGGGTCTGATCTTCAGATATGATTAGAGATATGTCCACCCAATTTTTCTGCCTGCTAATTTGGGGGTGAATTTTGAAAGGCTATTTGTACCAGCACCTTAGTAAGCATTAAAATGAGGAAGAACTGATTCATAAACAGCAGTTGGTGCTGGTGATTGAGAACTTAGGTCTCCTAAAATCTTGACAAGAGTTTGATATTATACCTTGTTACAAATTCTTGATTTCACTCATATGCACAGCCTGGAGCTGAAAAGCATGGTCTTTAGCCTTAAGATGTCCCAAGACAAATTGATCATATCTTGGTATCATCCCAAGAGATGATACCCATTAGAGGGACGTGTGTGGGAGACAATGGGATCTTTTCCACTAATGAATTATAGAGCTATCCGCCCATCCTGTGGTGGTACAAACATTGAAAACTAGAGCTTCTCAGAACAGAAATGCCAGTTTTATCAACCCCAACTGCCATCTGTCACCAAAAGAGAAATGCAAAGCAAAGTGTCTGTCAAGCCATGAGAAAGGGAAAGAAAATTGTGTTGGATTTAAATTGCAGTTGGTATGAGACAGAACTACAGTTTCATGTTGACAGAGGACAGTGAACCGCTTAAAGTGACTTCATCCTAGAATACAGTGAAGATGCTAAACAAGCCATGCTGTTGGCAGAAAGCTACGGCTCAGTTCCCATTTTCACTTAAACAGGGTACAAAGACGGGCCACATCTGTTTTCAGCTATGTCCCCATGATGTTGCCTTTATCTTGCACCCAGCCCATGCATGAACAGGCTTAAGTCACCCTTGGCTGTAATGGTGTTAGTTTTTTCCCTCTTATTCCAACACTGTCCGAGGCAACCTCAGAGTGTAGAAAATCTGTTAGACTTCGTCATCCAGAACCTTTGAGTGAAGGCAGGAAACTGCTAGTGACTGGAAGTGAAGGCCATGGAGATGGGGTAGGGATCAGCAAGGAAACAGCTAGTTTCATTGTAGCATAGTTTTGTGAAGATCAAAGAATAGGTGGACAACACTGTAACTTGGTAGTATGGAAAAACTCAGTGATAAGGAGTTGATCACAATGAAGGAGGAGGTGCAAGGGAAATGAATAAACAGCAGCCCCCCCCCCCAAAACATATGTAACATGAAATAATTATTTCACTCACTTTTGTATCTATCGTACAATAAATTTAATGTAATTCCTAAAGGCCAACAGATTTCCTTTCATGCTATCTTCTTCTTCTTTTGTAATAAAAAAAAGTCTTTTTACAGTTTGAGAATTATGTTTTAATTAGCATAACATTTAAATTAGCAAATGGAATCTTAATTAGCCGAGGAAATAGACTTTTGTTGGAGTAGCTTGCTAAAACAAATAAATTCTCTTCCCTCTTTCAAGAGCCATTTGCTTATGGCACGTTAAATGGCCTGGTATACCATAAACAATTTGAGACAAGGATAAGTAATTAAATTAGAGAACATGCTGGCAAAACTGCCGGCTCTCAAACTATGCAGAGTTCAGGAAGAAATTGCAACCCCCTTACCACTGTGGAAGCAACTGAACCCTTTCCTTCTGCCATGCTACAACATTTATGTATATCAGACTTGCACAAGGAGATGGCTCATGAACCCAAGCACAGCCTAATGGTAGCAGGCCAAGCATGAAAGCTGGTTCTCAAACCAATAAGAAGTCAAGCAGCCATTTCCAAACAATCAACTTGATGCAGTCTGTCCCACCTTTACTCAAGAGATAAGGCTCCTGCTCTTTACATAGAAAGCACATTAGAAAGAAAAAAGCCTTCTGCTCTAATGTGCCTATATGTAGGCTTCTCATTTGAAGGTAGAGTGCTTGCTGGAATTCTTGTGTTGGTCATGCAACTGTTCTGCTGTATTGTACTTATCAGAACTCAGGGAGTTCCCCCCCCCCCCCCGCCCCAGGATTAATAGTTTCCAGTCCAGGTGGCCACCAGAATTCTGACACTAAGTTGGTTGTCTTCTGACTTTGGTTGTCCCACTGGAAGCAAGAAAAGAAGACATGTCTTACTGCTTACAGCTAAAACTTTCTTTGTGATAGGCAATGCCCAGTGGAGATGTCCTCCTGCATTTGTTCTAGCAGTTTTCATTCCATTTCCTGGAAGAGAATTTGGTTTAGAAAGTCATTCAAAGGACAGACACACACACACACATACACACACACACACACATATCAGAGCAATTTTTTATGGTTGGAGCATGGTGTTCTTGCACTTATTTTGTCCTGCTTTTCATGATGTTTTTTCAATAACAACGTTGCTGTCGCAACTAAAAGGCAGCCTTGCCCTTGAGAAATCATAGGCAAATCTATCTTTCCCCTGGAGAAAGTTGGTAAAATTATCTACTTGATTTCTCAAAAGGTCCAAATGTGGTGGACATTTTCAAAAAACTATTTGAGCCCAGCTGTTTGCATAACGAAGGGATATAATACTTTTTAGAACATCTAAAAAAAGGGAGACCACTAGCTATGCCTTTTGGCCTACCCAAATGACCTCTCTGGCTCAAGAGCCAGATTTATTGAGCACCTTACCTGGGTCAATCACATAAGAGTTAGGAACTCTGCTTGACATACTTAGCCACCTGATATGTATGCCTACTTTCAAGCCAAATATTTTAATTACAATATTAAAGCAGCTTTCTCCAAATTTGGTACCTTCCAGATGTGCCTTCACATCCTATCATTCTTAACAATGGTCATACTGGATGAAAGATTCTGGAAGTAGAAGTCCAGACAGAATAAGGGTGGGATACTACCACTTCGGTAGAAAATGGAAAAAATATCAAGGCAGTCACTTGGTATCAAGTTATGGAATAATCTCTCACTCAACTGAGTTCTACTTGTCTCAGTTTTCTGGCACCATTGCCTACTGCTTGTCCTTAAAGAGTTGCCTTGTTAAGTATGAACTGCTAGCCTGGCATGCTTCTGAATTCAGCTCTCTCTTATGGTCTCTATAAGCTAAATTTGTAAATGGAGGTTAAATGTATATTGTCTCAAGTGCAACCATCAAAATGTGCTATTATTTCACACTCTGGAGATGCTGTAACATATACTGTTCTGCAAGAACCCAGTTTCACAAACATGCATTTCTTTAATCAGTAGAATACAAAGTAAGTGTTGAAACGAGTAGAGTAAACACTTCCCTGTATTAAATGTAGTCATTCCAATTCTTGGACTCTTATGTGGCACTAATAGGTCTTTCCATATCTACTGGAAACAAGCAGGAAAGGGTTTAAGTTAAAATGAACCTTTCCTTAGATGTTCTTTGTTCTTCTTGATGGTAAAAATTGGATCCGTAAAGTGCTGCGTGGACATAGTAATGAATTGAATAAAGGCCAATATACTGAGACTCAATCCAGGTGATGCCCAACTGAATGGTATTAGATCTACATTCCCACTAAGGAATCAAGTTCAGAATTTCAGTATTTTTTTGCACTGAATACTTTCACTGGAAATATCAGTATCGCCTTTTATTACCTTAGGCTGATTTCTCAAATCGGTTTGAAACATTAAAACCAGTCAAGTTGATTTGATTTCCCAAATCCCTTTGAAACAAAGGGCTTTGGTGCATGTGCAAAACATATTCTGAATTGCCAAATTGATTTGGAGGCATCTGATCCATCAATTTAATCTGAATCATCGATTCAGTTCAGAAAGTCAGTGATGGATATTTGATGGAGTCACCTTCCAGTTTTCAAATCAAAGCTTCACATAGCCACAAGAATTATATTGTGCTACAGGCTGTCCAACTGCACAGCTTCCACTCAGTGTTTGGCCCAGTTCAAAGGGCTGGCATTGTCCTTTAAAGTCCTGAATGATTTGGGGCAGATTGCTTGAAATATATCTACCTAGTCCTTAAGATCCTCTTTGGAGGCCCTCATCTAGGTGTCTTTTGGTCCAACAAGTTCCCTAAAAGAGTTACTATAGAAAGGTTATTTTTCAGTAATAACATTGCTACCAGGGAATGATGACACAGAGATCCCATAGTGTTCACTGACAGTCTTTTCAGTGCCACGTGAAGATCACTATATCTTTTCAAGATTCTATAATATTAACATTAATTGTTTTTAGATTCCTTGGACTTACATTAACGCACATTACTTTTATGTTCGTAGCCTGTTTTAACTGTGATATGATTTTTATTTTTCCTCCAATAGCCCAGAGAAACTTGGTCATTAGGTGGCAGAAAAATAATGTAAATAAATAAATAAATATCCAAGTGGATCAGGATTCAATACAGTCATAAAGCATTCAGGTCGGAAACTTAGCATTTACAGTGGCCATCTACTCTGTTCTGTTCCAGCCAGGGAGCAATAAAATTTTAATGGCTCCCAGTGGGTCGATTTGGAAAAGATGAAGATGCTATAAATCCAGCATAGCGCTTATGTGGAGCTTAAAAACAAACTATTCCAATCACACTTAGCAAAGTCATCCGGCCCTTTCACAAGACTAGGTGAGGTAGGAACAAACAGAAGGGGAAGAGGGAGGGGTGAGGGTAATCACTGAAGGAGGATAAAAGAGATAATCAAGAATATTTAGCAAATGTATTATGGACATAGTATCCCTCCTTGCAGTGAAATAGCAAAACAATCCATTAATCCACAGTCAAACTGCACAAGATGGACAATGCTGAAAAGTTGCATCAAATTTCCATTGATGTCCTGCTACATTGTTGAGTCAGACAAGATCTATCTATCTATCTATCTATCTATCTATCTATCTGTCTGTCTGTCTGTCTGTCTGTCTGTCTGTCTGTCTGTCTGTCTGTCTGTCCGTCCGTCCGTCCATCCATCCATCCATCCATCCAGTTGTGTCTTTCTGCCCCCCTTTTCCTTGGAGAGCTAAAGGGTCTTTCCTCATTTTATGCACACAAAAACCCTGTGAGGCTTGACTGAAAGAAACCCATTTTGGGGCTGAGAGACACTCATTTTTCTCACAATTTTTCTCACAATTCTTCTCACAATTTCCTATGTTTACTCCAAAGTTCTACTACTGTTGCTCTCTGTCTCTGTCATACACACCTAGATTGGTGTTCACACATCGCACTAAGCCATACATGAGGCTCGCTGGCTTTCATTTAGCATATTATGCAACTCAGTCATTATCACTTTAAACCATGGTTTAGGATGTGTGAACCCAGGCCACTATGGCTTATTCAAAAAGCTATAGTTAAAACAAGCCATTACTTAGCATAATGTATGAACCAGACATTGTGGCTTATTAAACAACAATGGGTAAACAAATTATGATTTAATGTAATTGAGTTATATATAAAAAGGTGGGATAAAAATATAACAAGAACTACAGTAATAATAATGCAACACGAAAACATCTGGAGCACCACTTGAAGACTATCAAAACCACCATCAGTCCATTGCAAAAGGCAGCTTCACTTGGAACAGCTTCCATCCTGCAACGATACCTTTAACACCATCAATCAACAACATCTGCCTATCCCAGGTCCTTGGGAAGGACTCAATAGGAGGATAAAAATGCCAAATCCAGTCTAAACATCTGGCTGACTGTGTGACCAATAATAATATAAACTTAGCCACAAAAAGGAAAAACAAGTCTCAACACCTCCCAAAATGGGTCTATACAAAAAAAGGAAGGACAGCTAGCTAATTGTTTAGTCCATGACGTTTTCTTATTCTTATGCCTACAGGTGATAAAAATCCACACGGAGCATACATCATGCCAAAATTCTACACCTATAATATTGTATGCAAAATGGTTATACTTAAGTAAAATGCAAGGGTTAATGTTTTATTTCCAGTGACTGTTTGGAATTAATCTGCCATAGATGTGAACAAACCTGAGAATTGTAACCACTCTTCAGGAGAATCTGTCCTCTGAATCTAATTATACTTGAATTACTTCACAACCCTTCCATACAAACACACACTATTTAGAGGGCTCGTCCTGAGATGATTACTATCATATTTACTAAGACTGTCCTCATCCAGACTCTTAATACTTAGACGCCAAATGTTATGTGTTAGTTGTATCCTCTGGGGTTGATTCTTATGAAAAGTTTATGACTTTGAGAGAGAGCTTTCCATGAGCATGACAAAAACAAGGGGAAAATATTCCCATCAAATGACATTTCTGGCATTAATGACATTGCATCCTCCAGACAGATGCGCTTTGGGGAAATCACAACAGTGAGCTATGAATGAATAGGAGAAGAAACAAGCCCCTCCCTACAAAAGGTGAGTAGAGGACTAGAAAAACAGATTTTATTATTATTTATACAGCAATTTAAGAAAGGCAAAGAGGCAGCAAGAAGGGGAGGACAGAAAACCTTAATTCTGACCAAGGGAATTCATGCCAATTGCATTGTACTGCATCTGCTCAAAGTCCCAGATGAAACACATTGGTTTGATCCAATGCTTTGCTCATGGATTGACTATTTTGAATCTCCCACCCTTTTAGGTTTTGTTTCAAAAGATTAACATGCATTTCTGCAAAATTGGTGTTCCCCGTTAATATTCTATTCTTCTAGCTCGATGGTGTTACGTTGGCTCTGTAAGCAGCAGTGTGCACAGTATGACTACCAGAAATTATTTGTCTCAACACCTGAATGATCACACCTTTTCTGCCCTGATTCATATGCCCATCTTCTTGGCATCCCGGGCCATGGTTTCAAGAGTGGCAAATGCTCTTGGAAAGCTTGCCTGGATTCTTAACACTTTCATTCTGAAGGCTTGATAGCACCTTCCTCATTTTCTGCTTGCATAGCTGCTGAATTTGCTGACAAAAGGCTACCACACATCAGCTCCTACTTGTCAATGATGGATATAGATATACTATTGGGGAAGGCAAAAGTTATTACTTTCTAGTACAACAGCTCAGATCTTAGCAACAGATAATGCCCATCGTCAGATTATAGCAGCCTCACCTAATCCAGATTTATCTGAATTTCAGTTTTAAGATTTCCCTGGATGTTGTGCTGGCTGGAATTTCTGGAAGCTGCAACTCTACACTTCTATGGGGTGTCAAGCTGGCCATTATTTTGCAGCATTCAGTATTTATCAGCAAAAAGATAACTTAGTCAGCTTGCCATCTGACGAATGGACAGAAGATTGAGGACAGCCAAGTGCAGTAGTATAAACTTCACTAGGATCTAGTCATGACTGGGAAAGCCTCCTGCCTGAAATCTTGGAGAACCACTGCCTAATAGTGTGGAGAAGACTTCTGCAACTTTGTGGCCTCCACATTTCTCCATCTACAAACCCTGCCAATCCAAAGAGACATGGTCCATGGTCAGAGCTGATGAGATTTGTAAGCAGAAACAGGTTGAGCAAGACTGCTATAAATTGTGAGTCAATGCTGTCCCATAAGATAAGAATGTATTGCTGGTCATCCAAAACTCACCTGGGTTGAATCTGGTGAAGACTTGGATGAGAGACTACCAGGACCATAGACTAGACTTAGAAATTAAGAAAAACAAATCCAGAAAAAGGCAAAGTTAAACCATTTTCATATTGCTGTCAAGAAAAGTATATGGATGTGTCCAAAGTTAATCTTGACCTGAGTGAGACTTTTCTTTTGTCTTTGTGTTCTCCTTTTCTGCCTTCAGTGTTCTGGGTCATTTGTTTTAAGTATCATGATAGGCTACATTTCTCAAGGCCAACTTTTCTTATTCCATATTACCCCAAAGGACCAGAAAGGACCATATTATCTGTGGTGCCAGATGTTAGATGGTGTGTTATTCAGTCCTTTCAAAATGATACGGAAGGAAGGAAAGAAGGAAGGAAGGAAGGAAGGAAGGAAGGAAGGAAGGAAGGAAGGAAGGAAGGAAGGAAGGAAGGAAGGAAGGAAGGAAGGAAGGAAGGAAAACATTTACACCAATATTCCAGCTGTAGAGGTTACATCTCATCTGCTGGAAGATTGAAATACAAAATAACCTTCCCCACTAGGGAGTTTGTAGATGAAAAGAAAAATGCTGTGTTCCACAGCAGAGAAATACATGCATCTTGGTTTAGATTAATTATCCCTGAGACACTGCTTGGTGTATGGGGGCAGAGCTGGGGCATACTGGCACTCTGAATGGTCTAGGTCTTGCTGCCCTAACAATGAGAATTAGCTTTGGAATGTTGTTCGCCATTGGACCAGTTCCTTTCTTGTTGCATTCACAAGGTGCACATCTGGAACAAATTGAATGCCAACCTATTTATCTTCCTCTCCTGTAGCATTCCATCAACTGCAGAGACAAACATGACCCATTTCACCCAACCCTCATCAACAGGTTACTCTCATTTTGATTATCATCGTTGGTCGTACAGTCAGCCAGATGTTTAGTCTGGATTTGGCATTTTTATCCACCTATCAAGTTCTTCCCAAGGACCTGGGATAGGCAGATGTTGTTGTGTGATGATGTTAAAGGTATTGTCACAGGATGGAAGCTGTTCCAAGTAAAGCTGCCTTTTGCAGTTGACTGATGGTGATTTTGTCAATGCTGATGGTCTTCAAGTGGTGCTCCAGATTTTTTTGGGATTGCACCCAAAGCACCTATTATTATTGGTACTATCTTTGCTTCCTTTTGCCACAGTCGTTCTACTTCTATTTGCAGGTCTTTATATTTTGTGATTTTCTCCAGTTCTTTCTCTTCTCTTCTGCTGTCTCCAGGTATTGCAATGTCCACTATCCAAACTTTTTGGGGTTTTTTACTCTCATTTTGATTATGGTTGGTCACACAGTCAGCCAGATATTTAGACTGGATTTGGCATTTTTATCCACCTATCAGATGATGATGGTGATGGTGGTGGTGGTTTTTATTATTATTATTTCTTCTCCTCTGCAAGAATGCATGGAATTTGTTCATTTTTGTTTTCAGTTCCATATATATTAGCATTGCATGTTTCAAGGATTTATCTATAAAACAGAAACAGGTTTACAGTTTTCATGAAACAGGTCACATGCAATTATGCATCACATTCTCTGTTCAAACTATGGGCATCAATGCAGTTTTGAATCACAGCCGTGCAGTGGCAATATCTTAATTGTGCATCATCTTTTCTTTTCAAGCATAAATCTGAATTAATAGAGTTCTGATATGTAAATTGTGCATTGCATTGCAAATTAAGTTATTGCATTACTACTACTACTAATACTACTCCTACTCCTACTCCTATTATCACTGCTCCAGGTTCAGCAACAACATTCCTGCTATGGAAAACCAACGTACAATAGCATATAATGTGTTTTTCATTTCAGGTGTAGAACAATATTGATACTAGTGGAATCCCAATTTTTCCATCTCTTTAGGGGTTTTTCTTCTGCCTCTTTTTCTCTTTGACAGTTCTATTTCATTGCCTTTGCTTCTTCTTTTTTTTTCCCTTTTGTTCATGCCCAGAATATCATTTCTTCTTTCCTCTTCAGCACCATCACCCATCATGTGGGGGGGAAATTCTTTGACTTGCAATTCCCTGCTGTCTACTGCACTTCCCAAGGTCCTCTAAAGTGCTGGATAATTAAGCAGATCTTTACAACCTTTGCTTGGTTATTAATAGATCCCTGTATTTTTCTAGGACTGGCAGCTGCATTTACTGCAGAAAGAGAGAAGCACTGCCAGGGGGAACCAGTGCCCTCAACATGTATTTTTAAGCAAGTAAATACGTCCAAGATAGTCACTTAATATTATGGAAACAGAGAAGAATAGATATTTAAGCATCAATCAATATATAGCCAGTCTACATCAATTTTGCAAGTATTCACTGAGTCACAATTCTGTCCCATCCAATTTCAGTATCAACTTCCATTAAAAAAAAAAGAGAGAGAGAGAATGAATCATGCAAATTTACATGCGTTTTTCAGATGCAGTTTTTCCTAACATATATTTTGTATTCATCCCTTCCTAATTTATCTATTTTGGTATATTTGAGCTGAAAACTGTGTCACAACATTCAGAGAGGAGTACGGTGTGAAAGATAGTTCTATGACAGTCTGCATATTAGTCTGGGAATTAATGCATATTAATCTGAGAACTAGAAGGGCAGGCAAAACAGAATTCTGCCTATTTCTTAGGAGAGAGGAAGCAACAGAGGACGAAAACATATTGCAGAACTGCTAGTTGGATATGATGCATTGCAAGGCAAGCCAGATTTGTTTAGCAGGTTGGAGAACTTTTAAAAAATGGAACACAACTGAAAGAGATTGGTCCCAGAGGATGAGTAACAGGCTATTTAAAATACCATAGGAAAAGAAAAGAAAATGCTGTGGAGGCATTGTTCCAGCTCAATTTGCAAGCTGTACAGAAAGTTTAAGTATGGAGAGAAACAGCCTTGGATACTGCTAGGCTACGCATATAAGAAGCCAGCTATTTCCAGAAGAAAAGGCAATGCTTCTGATGAGAAGGCTGAAATCTAACACTATGAGGAGGCACATCTCACTCACTGCAGAACGTTCAAGAAAGAAGAAGGAGAGGTGAGGAACTCAAAGCAGAAACAAGCTTTTGAAAGGGAAATATCACTCGTTTACCATAGATTGCAACAGGAGCTGACACCTAGCTCACCACGGCTGATCTCAAGAAAGCTAAGCAGAGTTGGATACGGTTAATATTTCAGGGCAAGCCTTCCAGCACATCCCAAAGACATAGACGTGAATGGAAGTAAAACACACACGCACAGCCCTGGAGGAAGGCAATGGGAAACCACCTGTACATTTTTTGCCAGAAGGACAAAGTGGCCATGACCACAAAGTCACCAAGAATTGAGCTCACTCAAAAAGAGTTCACCTGTTATTATTTTGTTTGTTTGCTTGTTTATCCAATTTGTCAACGCCCATCTCATTGAAACGACTCTGGGCGGTTTGCAGCAGAGATAAAATTCATTAAAATAAAATATAAAACAGTCCTAATAATAAATAACTGCCAAGGAAGATGGAGAGTTGGCAAATAATTCAAGAGAGAGTCTTCAGGGGTCTAACCACCCCCAAGGACGGTGAGAGCCCATATTGCCCCATGCACACTGGCAGAGCCAGGTCTTTAATCCTTTTTGGAAAGCCAGGAGGGTAGGGGTCTGTCACACCTCTGGGGGGAGAATATTCCAAAGGGTGGGGGCAATGGCAGAGAAAGCTGTAGGTAGACCAGAATCCAGTAAGAAGCTTCTGCTGCAGAAAGCACTGGTTTTGCAAGCCAGATTGAAAAATCTACTTTTTTTTTTCTTTCCCTAATAGCAAATTCCAGTTTGGTCTAGTGGTGAAGGCACCAGGCTAGAAAGAGGAGGCTGTGAGTTCTAGTCCTGCCTTAGGCATGAAAACTGGCAGGGTGACTTTGGGCCAATCGCTCTCTCTCAGCTTAACTCACCTCACAGGGTTTTTGTTGTGGGGAAAATAGGAGGAGGAAGGAGTATTAGGTATATTCACCGCCTTGAGTTATTTATAAAAAATAATAAAGGCAAGATTTAAAAAAAATCTTTAAAAATGGTCATAGACTACTTCCACTAAAGCAGAGATGTTTCTTATATACATAGGCAGAATATAAATACCTTGACTTTTAGAACTCAGATGCTATTCTAGGTGGATCAGAAAATCTAAACAAAAATTCTGCTGATGTGAAATAACCTCAACTAATTTTCTTGGCAGGCAACTGTCAAAAAAATGATTCATGAGCTGACTGCAAAGCTGTCCAGAACAGAATTTCTCTCCATAGGTTTCAGAAGGCTTTGACTCAAAGCAACTTTGGGGATAAGGAACCCCATGAGTCATCCAGTATCAAGAAGGCCTTATCATTCCTCACCATTAATTTGGGGAGTTTTCAATAGGGCCAACAAAGAAGTTATTTAAAATTAAAATTAAAATGAAGAATGACCCAAAAATGCAATATGAGCAATTGAGTTCTACAAACACTTAAATCATCTTGATGCCTATGAGATGTTGATATATCTGATTATACCTGAATTCCTCCATGATCATTTTGTTACTCTGATAACCAGAGATGAGAAGACCTGTTACTCACTACAGGAGATCAATATGAATACTCAACTCAAATGCTGGAGTAATGCCTTAGAAAAGGTATGGGAATCAAGATGCTACTAAAACATATATATTAATAAAAAGGGGAAAGATTAGTATTCCTCTTAATTATGTATAAATAGAACCAGAGCATGTGGAAATTATTTCCTGCAGACAGCAAGGCTTCGAGGAGTTGGAGAACAGCAATACATTTTTTAAAAAACAGAGAGAGAATTTACTCAACAATAGAGAAGTCCACACCAAGACTGACCCAATGGCTATAGAGCTGCATGAGTGATGATAAGAAAAAGAGTTAGGAAAATTTAGTTACATTGGATTAGTGGGGAATGAATCTCCCCAGGTCCTCTCTTGAAAAAGTATAGTCTATATGCTGCAGGCTGTTCCAATGAGAGGTAATAATTGAATTTGTTTCCATTTAATTTGGAGGGCCTTTAATTAAAAGCCAGGCCTGTGTGTGCAGAGAGATAAAGCCGAGCACACAAGACTGGGGGTAATTTGGGTGCCAAATGCAATAATTAATTGTAAATGTGGAAGTCAGGAGACAGACTCTATCTCCCTGCAATCAGCGAACTGCACTGGCCATCCAAATGGAATAGGCTCACGAGCAACAGAAATGCTTAAGTGATTTTTGAAGCCTTAATAGCAATTATACAGTAGTGTGGAGGTTAATTTGCAGAGTTCATTAATCAGGGAAATAAACAAGTCAGTGATCGCAAAGTAAGAGGGGAGTCTGACAAACTGAATTACAAGGGGAGGGGGAAGAGAAAAGGAATTAGAGGTTGGTTCCACAGTGGTGACTAAGTGGAAAGAGAACTGACAGAATTGATTTGTGATCCTTACACCACCATCACTCAGACCGTGTTTCAGGTCTCAACGCCTGCTAATTCCTTACCTAGAAGCAGTGGATCTTAAGAGTTTTAAGGAACTGGAGACTGATACTAAATGGTAAAGTGTGACAGATCCAGACTCCCCTCCCTGTTTATAGACCATTCCAAACAAAGGACATTTGGATGTGGTCAAGCAGGCTCAGGCCAAAACCTTCTTGCCTCCACAGTCCCCGATTGATTTTCCTATGAATCATCTTTTTGCTAACTACTGTAGGAAGAATCACCTGGAAGAACCTTGGCTGGGTCCTCCAAGGCTTTGACAGACCTGTTTTCTTCCTTGAAAGTTATTCATAGCCCCTAGCAAACTCCACTGAATGAAGGCTTGGCTTTTGGGAGACTGGTGGACAGTAGAGATCAACCTTACTGTGAAGTCCCTGGAATTGCCTAATAAGGATCTTCAAACCTTGGGGTTCCTGATAAATTTGGGTTCCTAAGCCTGGTAAGTTTTAGTTAGCCAGTTTATGTTCTATTTTATTTTAAGCTACCACTGACCATTCTGATTTCTCCATGCTGGATTCTTTAATAAATGTACAACACTGGGAACTGAATTTTTTTTACTACCCTGGAAAGATGACCACATGCTGAGTTGTTGGGTATGCAGGCTTATCTGGTTCTTAAAGTGAGGAAAGGAACATTCAAGAAAAAGGAAGTGTTCTTCTCTGGTGGTGCAACTCTTAGGCCTAGATGTTATTGTTGTTGTTCAGTCGTTAAGTTGTGTCCGACTCTTCGTGACCCCATGAACCATATTGCGCCAGGCCTTCCTGTCCTTCACTGCCTCCCTGAGTTTGCTCAGTTTCATGCTCATTGCTTCAGTGATGCTATCTAACCATCTCATCCTCTGCCGCCCTCTTCTCCTTTTGCCTTCCATCTTTCGCAGCATCAGGGTCTTCTCCAAAGAGTCCTCTCTTCGTATTAGGTGACCAAAGTATCTGAGCCTGAGCTTCATTATCAGTCCTTCCAATGAGCAATCAGGGTTGATTTCCTTTAAGATTGACTGGTTTGACCTCCTAGCAGTCCAGGGGACTCTTAAGAGTCTTCTGTTCAAAGGCATCAATTCTTTGGCGCTCAGTCTTCTTTATGGTCCAGCTCTCACAGCCATACATTACTACTGGAAAAACCATAGCTTTGACTATACGGATCTTTGTCGGCAAGGTGACGTCTCTGCTTTTTAATATGCTATCTAGGTTTGCCATAGCTTTCCTCCCAAGGAGCAAGTGTCTTTTAATTTCATGGCTGCAGTCTCCATCTGCGGTGATCTTGGAGGACCTAAATGTTAGGCTGAATTTTAGTAATTGTTTTAAACCACAAGACTTGTAGCAGCATATATACTGACTGGGCCTCACAGTTTATCCTACCTTGCAGGTAGTTAATATTGGAGGTGCAGACTGTCCCCCAGGTTGTCACATAAAGCAAGTGTGGGATACTGTGTAGCAAGTGGGACTTGAAAACAGAGAAAACTGCCTTCACCTCATTTCTCCTGCCATACTTGTTTTATACAATAAACCAACAAAGTCTGCTATCTCATTAATTAGGGAAATCTTTTGAGCCAAAAGTTTTTTTAATCAAGTCAGTTAACTGATTAATCATCTAATCATTGCAACTGAGAAAAATCTTATTTTTTGAAAAGGGGGGGAAAAAAAGCTGAAAAGCGAAAATATCCTTGTAAACACCTGTTGAGATTGATGTCTGACTTTGGATCTATGCACCTACCACCATCTTTTTCTTCTGGTGGCAGTTTTCTTATTTCTGGCTCCAAGCTCCACTTACAAAATTACAGAATATAGATTTATGCATTGGGTAATTTGTTCTGTTGATTCAGAAAATAGGACCTCATCCAATGGTTAGGGAGGGAGGAGAAATATTTTTATTTTATTTATGTATTCATTCATTTATTGAATTTTGAATTTCTGAAAAATGCAATTATCTGTTTGCATTCAGAATTGTTTTCTGAATGTTTATAATGCTTGCAGTGTCATATTCCAATAAAATATATTGAAATGCATGTATTATGGGATGAAACAAACAATGAGAAACTAAGTAATTTCACTCATTCTTACTAAAGAGTTCAAATTCCAAAAAAATTCAGCTAAGCATTGAGAAGAATTTCCTCATGGTATAAACCACTTGGTACATTGAAGTAATAGATTTTCTTCTTTTGATGACATTCTACCTCTGATTCCATTCCCCTTCCTAATCCAACTCTTATGGTGGTTGCAAGGATAACATTCTTTGTAGGACAGAGGGATGGAAATGAAATACAGTTGAAGTTTTAGCAGACAAGAAGTTTTACCTCTTACATCTTCTTGGAGGACAGCTCTAAAAAGTGCCCTTAAATAGATCTGGAGATATGAAGATACATATTCACTGCCCTTTTTTAAAAAAAACAAACAACCATTTACAATGATCACTAGGTGAATAGGATCATGATTTTCTAATGACATGATCTCTGTTGCGGTTCTAATTCACTGGCAAGTAACTTTGGAAATCTTAAAGATATATTTGAATAGGGGGGAAGCTTTCTAATATTCACAACTCCTATGATTTTTCCTTCTTACCCCTCCTTTTTAGGTTAACTCTTAATCTCCTCCTAGTCTTCCCAAGGCAATAAAGCAAATAAACAAAATAGATATGGGATTATTTTTCTGGTCAAGCTGAAGCCAACAAGTAATCACAGATGTGTTCATACAACAGAATTAATCATGCCAGGAAAAGGCCTAGAGACTGTATTCACATCACATGCTAAATTCACTTAGTTCTAAACTAGTTAGGTTGTGTGTATTTGTGTGAAAAGGTTCTAAATAATCCACCTTCTTCTAGAATGCTTTGAAGCTGGTCCACCACCACTGTCCTGACAGTGTCCTGTCAAACTGGAGACTGGGGGATAGTTATCAAAAACTCCTGGATTTAGCTGAATTATCCAAAGCTGTCAACCTTTTCCTTTATAAGTTTGTTTGTTTATTTATTTATTTATTGTCACATTTGTATGGCTGCCTATCTCACATAGTGACTCTAGGCAGCATACATAATAAAACGAGATACATAAAAATAATTAAAAGCAACTAATTTTAATTAAAAAGATAAAAACAAGATTAAAAAAAATGAAAGACAGTGGTGAAAAAACATACTGAAGAGCGCGTTCAGTTAATAATCATATAGCCATTTGGAAGGCTCTACTCTACCATGGGAGTTGACAGAACCATGTTTTAAGGGCCTTTCTGAAGGCCAGTAGGGTTGAGGCCAGCCTCACCTGGGGGGAAATGATATTCCACAGGGTGGGGACCACAGCAGAAAAGCCTTTCCTCCTAGGTCCTGCCCAACAAAATTCCCTGGCTGACCTGATGGGGTGGGTAGATGTAACTGGGGAGAGGTGCTCCCTCAAATAACCTGGTCCCATGGCATTTTCTTTTATCTATATACTACTAAAACTCTCGAGTATGTTTGTTTGTAACCTTTAACTGGGCAAAGTGGTGCATCATAGAACAACAATTTTTGAACCAAGGTCCCTCAAATGGGCTAACTTACAGAACCCATCCAAAATCCAGGACTCATGACTCCTGTGGAATTGAAATTTGGCAAATTTGATAACATATATGATGACATAAAAATTATCATAAAACAAGTTATGACATAATACAAAATGTTATCAAACATTTCCTGATGTTTGACTGTGCTGTACAGTCAAACAGTATGAATGACATGGGCTATTTTCAAGGAAGATAGATCTCTGAATATCTCCCTGAATTGTTAAGAACTTTTCCAGTGAAGATATTGAGGAATCTGGTAAGGAAACATCTCTGAAACAATGACCCAACGGGTCATGGGTTGTCTAGTTATAACTAAAGTAAGGTTTCATTTAGGAACTCCCCCTCTCATTGTCTTAACTATCATACCGATATGGTTTACATCTTGTTCTAAAATCTGGTTTTTTAAATCATAGTTTATTGAATAATCCAAAATTGGTTGAGATCACTTAACATGCTAAATTATAAGCATTGGCTTGCAGTCCAGAATAGCTGGGTTCACGGATCATATTAAGCCATAATTTGGTTTGTTTGGGGCTTAGCATGTTGTATACATGCATCTCCAATGTTATCTTTCTCTGTCTCCAGTTCTGTAATAGTGTATCCTTCAAGGCAGAAAACAGATTCTGTTCTTTCTCTTCGCACTCCACATCTAGACATTTGATAGCTCTCCTAGCCTTAAACTTTTCTGCCTACTTGAACTGTGCTTAATTAAACATTGTAATTAAGGCTTACAAGAATGATTGCACCTGTCAGCCTGTAAAAAGAAGGCTAATAGAAGTCCCATTTATCCAGTGCAATGAACAGTCCAAGGATGTACAGCAGGGTAGTGACAAGTATGCTGACTAAAGCAATGGAAGGGGCAGTTAAGTCCTTAGCTTTTACATGACTTCAGTTGGGTTTTGTGGAGAGTGATATTCTACAACAAGATATCAAGATTTGTCCAAGCTCAACTGGAAGCTTGGAGTGAGGGGGGAATATATATATTCAAGGGATGCAACATGTGCATGTACAGGTAGAGCATATAGGAAAAAGACATGCCTTAAAATGTTCCATGCATGTAATCTGTAAGACAGCAACAGCAGAGTTAAGTTCTCCAAGAAGACCTCATTAAAACTCCAATTTTACAGTCTGAAGACAAGGATTCTATTGAAACCAGAGTGAATTTGTCCAACATAAAAGTCACATGCAGGCCTTAGAAGGAGTCAGGCCTTCTAAGAAAAGAACGTTCTCAATTTGTTAATAAGCTAATGAGAAGAAGCCAGGCAGATTTGCCCCAGGTGTGAGTTTCATAGAGGAATAGGTTAAGAAATGACTGGATCACTAAGCAGGACAATCATCCAGATCTGGGGATATTCCATCTTTGACCATGGATGAGGTAGCACTTCCCCCTTCAAGGTTGGAACATAATTTGGGAGTCTTCCTGGACTTGCAGCTCCTACTTAAAGAGCAGGTGTCAGCTATGGCCAGGAAGGCCTTTGCACAATTCCAGCTGATGTGCCAGTTGCACCCTTTCCTAAATGGGGGAAAGGGCTTCAAACAGTCACTCATGCCCTAGTCACCTCATGGCTTGACTACTGCAATGCACTCTACATGAGGTTGCCCTTGAAGACCACCCAGAAACGACAACTGGTCCAGAATGCAGCGACGCAAGCAGTAATGGGCATGCCTCAGTATGCCCATGTTACACTTCTGCTTCGTGAGCTGCACTGGTTGCCAGGTTGCTTCCAAATGCAATTCAAGGTGTTGGCTGTTACTTATATAGCCGAACCTGGCATCAGGCCTGGTTACTTGAGGAACCACCTGGCCAGTTTGGGTTGGCAAGCTCTGAGTTCCTTCGATTAAACAACGTTATCTCTCAGGATCCTGGAAGCATGCCTTCTCTGTAGCAGTACCTGCCCTCTGGAAGGAGATTCCCTCCAAAATATGGATGGCCCCCGCTCTGCTGTTGTTTAGAAGAGCTGTGAAAACCTGGCTCTTCATCCAGGCTTTGGTGAGGGACAGTGAGACGCCATCTTTGATCTTTTATTGATTTTACTGTAATTTCTTTGATTCTTATGAGCTGCTCAGAGTCATTAAGAGTTGAGCAGCATTCAAGTTTAATCAATTATTATCATTAGCATCATCATCATCGTCACTGTATATAATTAATACTTGATCAAGACTATTATTCCATATTCTGATCTCTGGGATGATAGAGAACCATCTTGTCGGTCATATTCTTTCAGCAGTTTGAAGAACAGTGAGCTCCCCATTCAATCGGAGTCTGGACAAACATCTGTCAAGGATCCTTTTATTCAACTTGAGGATTCTCCCTAAAACATGAAGCCTCCATGAATGTACTGTCCACCCATATCTGGTGCACAACTTCTCCCCCTCTCCCCAACAGACCTTTAAAAATAACAATAATATCTCTGGTGTGCTGTGAATTCCCTGCTCAAACTCAGTGTTTCATTCTACGAATCAGCATTTAGTCTCACCCAAAACTTTCAAATGTTCATTGTTGATGAGGGAACCACCAGCTTTCGAGCATTTTATACCAATTGCACGTTAAAATCCTATCATATATTTTCTCTTTTTCTGAACCCCTCTGAGAACAAAGCATTTGTTGTTGATATAGTAAACATTTAACAAACTAAAGAATATGTATATTCACCTCAAGCTATGTGAGCCGAGAAAGCAGACACAGAAATTTAGAACTGTTTTGATCAGAGCCTTGAATTCCAAACCCTGAATATATTTATTATTAAAAATTAATTGACAGTTTGTTTTCCATTCCTGGGATGTTTTTAGAAATGCTTTTCATAAATATGTTCATTTAATTACTAGTGTTAAGTATCTCAGAAGAAAATAGTTGGTAAGCCAATGGGTCTGCAGGTACCTTTCAAAATTTCATACCCATTTTTTTTCCTACTAGGAGTAAAGGAGGAACTTTGTTCTCCACAAATTCTGCCTTATGCAGGAGCTAAGCAGAAGGAAAGGGCTAATGGAGGGTTGGACAAATTCATACATCTGTTTGTCGTTAGAACTTTCTCCTTGATGTGCTACATTTTCATGGGAACCATCATACAGAACAGTATCTCCTCCCTCCCCATGCTCAAGTTCCTCATTCAATTTGATGAAAGTGAATGTGATTTTGACTTTTCCTTTCAAAGAGAATTTTGGTGAACTTCTCAGGAGTAGCTTGAGGTGATCTTGCCTGGGTTACAAAGTGACCAAGAGATATATGTGAAGGTCCTGCCCTTCATTGCAAAATCCTCTTTCCAGAAGTTTGCAGCCTCCCATCCTTTCCTTCAATCTCAAGGGAAGACTTCAGGAGGAAACAACTCCTCCTCCCATGTTGCTCTCTCACATTTTCAAGTGAGAACAGGGATAGCCAGGCAGGGCAGAGAATGTTGGAGGGATATATCACAGCGCACACTACGTCCAGCAACAGCCCTGACTTTCCTCCCCTCCAGCCACAATAATCACCAAATAAAATTCTCCAAGCCACCTAAGGAAATAAATCATTTGGAAATTGCACAGAAGATTTCAATATAGTATTATATTGAATATCTTATGAAGAGAAGATTTAAGCTTTTGAACCTCCATAGACAAATCAGGACACATAATGGGTCCCTCAACCTTATTCAGAAGGTTTCTTCTGTGTTGGATTAGAATTGAGGAGAGAAAGGAACTCCTTTTTATCCATGTCCTAACAACTGATGGGGCAGAGTTCTGGGACAAACCTACCACTGTCTCTTGGCTTAAGCATCAGAGACAAGAGAAAGCCCATTTATACAGTAACAAATATGTACCTGTCTGGCAAACCCAGATTTTTTTACTTTGTTCTCAAGAAAGAATAGAACCACTTATGGTGAAGGATTTTTTGGAACACACACAAAAAGAAAAAGAAATCTAGCTGATATTTGGCAAAATGTCTATAGCAAGAATTCAGTGCAAGAAGAAACATTTTCTGCAGCCACCAGAGCTCTGGTTCCCATAACCCCCAGTAATGCACCCATTGGAAGTTTCACATCACAATTGCTGGAGGGCACCAAAGTGAGGAAAGTTGCAGCTGGAACAAATGCCTGTATAATAAAAACTTTACCACTCTGTCCTTCCTCATATAGTCTAGATCAGTGTTTCTCAACCTTGTCCACTTTAAGATGCGTGGAAGTCCTTGCTGGCTGGGGAATTCTGGGAGTTGAAATCCACGCATCTTAAAGTGGACAAGGTTGAGAAACACTGGTCTAGATGTACCAAGATATAAGTCTGCTTGCAAAATGTAGGCGTAGAAATTTCAACCTTGCTGAGCAAGATTGCAGGCTTGACTTCTCCATTAGCCTAAATAAAAGCAACCATTCAAAATTGCTTGAGACTCATTACAGCATACGTTTTAAATTCTTTACAACACTTATATACACACTTTCTGAAACTATGGTTAGAATATATTTTTAACGACACTGAACAGAATCTATTTTCTTCCACTGAGCAGGAGGGGAAAAGAAAACCTGCTTTCTTGAAAGGAAAAGGAAAGGGGAAAAATGAGCTATTGATTTTGCTTAGGGTCAGAATAAAATATTGTTGGAGTGGGTGTTGAAAATCCCCAGCCACAGATTATTTCTAGAGTGACAGGCTTCAGTAAAGAAGCTGCATTTTTGCCCCTGGTGAAATAAAACAAAATAAATGAAAGATGGGGTTCATTTTTTATCTGTCTTGCTTTCTCCTTCGTATTTCATCTTTATAGTGGATTTAGCCAGAATTTAACAAAAGTTCTTCCATCTCCCTCCCACCAATTAGTGTCACCTAAGGGCCAAATTTTCTAAGATCCATACCACTATTTTTAGGGAAATCAGAGGTCCAAACCAGCAACACTTTGGAACCAGACAACATGATTATACATAATGTGTCTTTTCAAAACAAGTATATTTAATTCTACGGATCTGTGGTATTTCTCCTACCATTACTCCAAACACATTTTTATGAATTTTATTTAAAGTCCTCATGTTTTCCCTCAAATTGCTCTGCAGCTTGCCAACCTCCACATTTATTAAAGCATTTGGTTTAACTAGGTTTGTACACAGTATTGGACTTTGACACATAAGTTGTAGACCTGGCCATTATGATTTGCAAATTGAGGTTTATGGCTTAGCATACATGAACCAGACACTATGGCTTCTTCAGCTAAACAAGGATTAAAGCAAACCATGTATTTGTGTGAAAGATGAACTCAGCCTTTTCCACATGTATGTGGATTACGGCCTGTTGAACTCAGTGGGACTGCTGGTTCATAGCTGTGCCCTGGAACATTAAAGAGTTTAATTTTATAGAATTCACTCCAAGTCAAGTGAAGTGTCCTCCATAATGTACATGGAGTTTTATGGATTCTAAAAAATAAAAAGGTTTAGTTGCTGGAATACATCTTACCCAATCCCTCTTATTTCAATAAATCTTGCTAAAGAGAACTCTATGAAATTATCCTTGGAAAAGAATCACTTTTGGCAGCTGCCAAAGATCCTGATAGAAATAAATAAAACTATATATGGTCAAGTTGCTCAGAACTGTCTATCTTGACTAGCAATGGAGTCAGGATTTTGTATAGCCATCTTCCTCAGCCTTACCTGAAAGTTGCAGAACTTAATCTTGATACTTTTTCTATGATATCTACCATTACCTAAGAATACAGCCTCAGTCCCATCAATTTCAGTGGAAAATTAACTTTTCCTCTTTATTCACTGAGACCTCAAAACGAATCTCTTTTGGCTGGAGTATGTTTAATATTGAGAAAACCCTTTTCCAACTTGCCTTGCATTTATGAAGGTAGAGGAGCAGGATTTTATGTTTGAAGTCCATGCTGTCTAGATGATTTGGATTTCCATCAACCCAGGCAAAGCTTGAAATTGCAAAGGATGATAGAAATTGAAGTTCAAACATAGAGATGAAGTGGCCTATCGGGTATTCTATTCTAGACATGGCTACCAAATCTGGGCTGTGAAATTCCAGAATATTGCAAAATGGTAGCAAAGAATTAAGATATGTTCTGTAGCTGACTGTTGCCATCTAGCAAACATCTGGATTTTGCCAAGTTTTTTTGGTAATCTTATCATTGATGGCCGAAACAAAAGTGGAGAGCCAACTTGGTGCAGTGGTTAAGGTGCCAGGCTAGAAATTGGGAGACTGTGAGTTCTAGTCCAGCCTTAGGCATGAAGTCAACTGGGTAACCTTGGGCCAGTCACTCTCTCTCAGCCCTAGGAAGGAGGCAATGGTGAACCACTTCCAAAATCTTGCTAAGAAAACTTCACAGAGTTGTCCAGGCAAATCTGGACAAATTTGGCTGGAGTCAACACCGACTTGAAGGCGCACGCACACACACACACACAAAGTGTCTTTACAGATCCAATTAACTATTTCAGGAATGTTAATAATGTGACAGTGGCCAAAATCTCCTTCGTGAGCCCTCCCAGAGCAAGAGACTGAAGTGTAGAGTGATTAAAAGGGCAAGATAATCCATTAAAAAAGACACTGCCAAAGTCTAGCAGCACAAGACATGCCTTTTGAGCACCAACTGGCTGCAGCAATTAAGCTATGTCCACCATTGTTTTCCTAGCCAGTGAGGATAGGAATGTTGGCACGAAGAAGCCTTGGAACCACTGTCCTGGCATGAAGGCTTGGGGGATCCCATGCTGGGCTAGAAGCAAGTGCGAATTTTGTAATAGACTTATCTGGATTTGTTCACAAGACTTACCTAAACCGTCATCATTATTGTGGTCCTTGACCTAGTTAGGCTGACCATGGGCTGTCCAATTTTATTAGTGGCTGACTAGAGTAAATGTGTTGTGTGAATCAGCAATTGCACATTCAGGAAAGTTAATTTTCCCCCTCCCCTTAGAGCAGAAGACCACCCCAACACACCCCCTTAGCCATACGGGTAGCTTTTAAAGACAAGTTTAACCCAAGTATCTTAGTTTCTAGCCCGTTTGCCTTGAGCTTCAAAAGACACAAGTCACAGGAACATATTTATGGATCCTGGAGACTACGGGAAAGAAGGGAACAGAGTTCACCCAAAACCTATGAACATTAATCAGAAATACATTTGCTCTAAGTGGGTTTAATCCTCCCTGCCATATTATTAGCTGAAGCCTGCACTTTATCAGGATGCCATGGTTTGTTGTATCTCTATAAGTTTTCAGATCCTTAATCACCTTTCCAAACAGTCAGAAAATTAATTGTCATTTAAATGCATAAGCAGCTTCTTTCCAATTGCTTGTGTGAGCATTCTCTCTCCTCTCTCTTTCTTCCTCACTGTGCTTAGGCTGGTGAGCAAAAATAATATTTGCTTTAAACACAAATCATCTCTTTATAAATACAGAACAAGCAAGACTTTTTTCCCATCTGAATGAGGAGCCAGATGGCTTTTCTACCCCTGAAGGGGTTTCACTCTGCAGCGTTATGTTTTGCAACTGAAACATGACACATTTGGACTTCAGCCACTCTAGGTACATGCCTTCTCCTATTTTTATTTCCAATTGCTTAGTTTTATGCCTATTTTTAGACAATAACATCCCAAACAGGCTAAACCTCATTCACACCATTTAAAACAGCACAATAAATGTCACCATCAGTAGCACTGCACCCTCCATAGAGCCTATCGGGGCAAGGATAACAGCCTTTGCGAGGGATGGTCTTAGTTATTCTACCTGACTGCAAAGTCAAGAGGCATGCTGAAAGAATTCTTCAGCACGGAAGCCAAAGCAAAATCTGATTGCCCATAGATCCAGAAATGTACAAAGAAGACACCCCCTTTATCTCTTTCCAAGTGACTTCTGCATTTAGTCTTTACTTCCCAATGAATATGAAAGAACCCTGTGCCTGCTCTGAATCATTAATGTGACTGAATCTTCCTTGCTACTCCCTTTTAGTCATGCACTACTTAGAATTACAGATCCCTAATCCTCAAATCCTTCCCAGAAGCCTCAACACATGCCAGCCTGAGCAATCAGTTGCTCTTGCATTAAAGACCTTTAGAGAATAGCCTCCACTACATAACATCTCACTCCCTTGCTTTTTTTAAAAAAAGGAACCTGTCTTATACTGGGTTGGAACTGCTGGGTCCTTCTAGTTCAGTGTCAACTATGCTTCCAGATGTTTTGGACTTCAACTCCAGTGAACCCCAGCCACTGGTAAGGAACTGTGGGAAGCTGTAATCCTAAACATCTGGTAAGCACTAAGTTTCCTATCCTTACTATGCACATACCAGCAATAGTTCACCAAAGTTTCAGATGAAAGCCTTTGCTTGATCCTGGTCAACAGCTGTCACTTGTACTATACTGATCAAAGCCAGGCAAAGCTTTAAACAAGACTGGATTTCTCTTCTGGACAGCTATGCTTAGAACCTGGCATGTATCCACTTTCTATGTTTTTGATAGCACATATAAACACTGGGCTAAAAGGCAGAAGGCCTGAAGGATAAAGCAAATTACTACCTGACTCTCTGAGTCATCTTCCTCAGCATCCATTGGGCAAGAAAGAGTGATGTGATATATTTTGAGAGGTTTTCAGGATCCATCTACAACATGACTCATCAAGGACAAAATAGGAAGCAAGAGGTGATGAGTCAAATCCAAGTTAACTTTGCATCTGAGAAAGAAATTGGCTTCTCCTCCACAGAGCACTTCATTATCCAACCACCGTGAGATCCAAGAAGATCTGCCCTACCTTGTATCTCCTATACAACAATAGGTAGTTACTGCAGATTCATGAGGAATATATTTTATATGGTGTGTTTTGTCTCCTGCACTTCATTCTTACCACCACATCAGATTTTCTAGAAGAGGTAAGGAAGGAAAGATCAGGATGACTGGGGACAAGTTTAATACCATTGCTTGACATGCTGAGATTTGGCTGGACCAAACCCAACCCATCCAATGGCATACCTTTCCCCAACCTTGCAGCAGTTGCCTAAGTTGGGAAGCACTTCTGGGAACTGAAACCCACATATCTTTAAGGGACCCAGCTTGTGGAAAGTCACTATACAGAATGGGAGAATGGGTCTAACATGTTCTACAGCTTCTCAGCCAGCCCCATTCACAGCAGTGAGGACTGCAGAGCATAGCCACCCAGCTGGTCTCAGATATATTTATTGGGGGTAGCAAGAAGGAAGAGTAGATGGGAGGAATTGCCTCTATTCCTCCAGGGCACAGGGAAGGCAAAGGTGATACTGAACTAAATTGTAATGAGGAAACATGGCATTTTCAGAGGAACTGGGTCAACTGAGACAATCCTGAAACCTACTTTGTGGTGGAAATCAAGCAAGAGTTATGATTGGCTAAGATGCTGGGAATTTGGGGACACCTTGAAGAGACAACCAAGATAGGGAGAAAGAGTTAGAGATTTTGCCTAGGGGCCCAATCGCTACCAACTATACATTCCAAGAGCAAGTGTAATTAGTTAGTTAAGACTGACAGACTTCAGAGAGATGCTTAATTTTGGAATGTTCTGGTATCACTGCCAAACAGCCAGCACTGGACAGATCATGTTACATTGCAGTTAAAAGTACAAGTGAAATGCTTGTTGCAAACTGAGACAGTGATGGAAAGAATAGATGGAGTCAGCTGTAACTCTGCTACTTGTGTTCACTATCAATAAAACCTACTTCATCATCTTCAGTTACCTCTCTTCTTTTCTCAGAAAAAGATTGGGACTTAATTAACCACAGCAACAAGGGGCCAACCAATGCTTTGCCTGGATCTCCCAATACCTGCTACCCCTTGGCCATTTGGTTGCTGATCTCTGGTACTGACCACCTCTGCCATCTCAATCACCACTACTAATGGTCTCGGCAAGGAAAACAATCCTTAGCGCAGTAATTGAGGAGCTTGACTACTATCAGTAACTAGTTGGGACCAGATTCCACAGATCCATAAAAAGAAACCTTCTGTCAGGTTCAGCCCAAGAAACACCTCGAGGCCTTCCAGTGCAGTACAGTTCCTTTATTGATGATTACCTAATAGACAGAATCTTGCCAGACTAAACTTATCTACAGCTACTAAAGAATATTCTCTGTGAGGCTCTAGGGAGGAGCCAGCCTCATCCTCTTCGTTTTCCCACAGTCTTGTTGTGGGCTGAGGAGGTGCTGGCCCTGGAATGTCTCTCCCCCCTCCTGACAATCTTGAAGCTCCATTCCAGAATCTTCCACTCATGCTATCCATCACCCCTTCTGTAGAATCCATACCCTGTGGTATTGGGTACCCCATTGGAAGACCTGAATGGACCAGGTTCGGACAAATCATTCTGGAGAAATTCTACCTAAGCAGTCACTAAGAGTCAATACCAGCTTGGTGGTACATAAGCATCATCCTAATTATCTGTGGCATCAGGCAAGTTCTGCATCCATTAGTATCTTCTCCTGCCTTTTGCCACTGGATGGAAAAGCTTGGAACCTGGACTAGACATCTGATCATCAGCCAATGTAGAGAATAAGGAAGATGACCTTGATGGAAATACACAATAACTGATACCAAGGTAAAAGGGGCTGAAACATTTTTTTAAGGTGAGAGGAATTTGCAAGTGGCTCAGACAGACATCTTCCTAATTCACAGAACTATAAGGAGGAGGAAGAGGAACAGCACAATCAGACTTGCAAGATTCTGTTATTATAGCCAATCTCAATAAAAGTCATTTTAGCCTTCCTGTGGCATTGATTTCCTGGTTTGGTCTATCTAGTGGAGCTGATAGGCAGTCTACCCTGCTTCTTCTTTTTTGAAGGAATCATATTGGTGGTTCTATAAATTGCAAAAGATCAGAAGAAGCCAGCCTATATGAGGATACGTCATACACTCCCTAATAGCTTGCTAATAATAATGTATAAGTTATACCACAGCAAGGCTTTTAATCGGTTGTCTAGTCTGGGAGTCAGGTATATATAAGCTCAATCGATAGAAAATTATTGTGCAAAAAACACCCACACGCCCACACATACTTGACTTCATAGAACAATATGATGCCAGGATTAAAGTGTGTGCACCCTGGGGGTTTGAGGGGGGGAGAAATGCAAGTGTTGTCAACTTGAGAATATCTATAGTCAGGTAAGAGCATCATTATCTGGCCCCAGTGTATTCAAGATATAAGCAGATAATCAGGACAATAAATAACAGGGGAGCTAGTGAGCCTGGTAGAAGCCAAAGGACAGATAGAATTCACTGGCAGAAGCAGCCCATCTTCTTGATTTTGTTCGTTGTCCCTGCAGGAGGAACATTACTTTCTCTCTTTCTGATCTCCTTCTTTTCCTGCTTATGGTTCCTCCCTCCCTGCAGATAGATTTCTCTCATTTTATTCATTCATTCTTCCCTCCAATATCAAACAGTGCACACATCTGTACCTACAGCAGTTCAAGCTGTCAGTAGGACTACTAAGGTCACTAATCACCAGCAGGAACCTGGGCTATCTCTGCTAGGCAGCAGTGAAGGGGAAGAGAAACAAACTGGAATTGTGTGCAAAGGCAGGATCCTCCCCCCAGTACAGCCTCTTCCAGGGAGGTGAGCTGCCGTGTTGACACCACATCAGAGTCTTCCTCTTTTCCTGTCGTCCTTCCTCACCTCTCTCCACCTTTCTTCATCTCCGTTTGGTTAAGGAAATCAGAGACACCCATTTCCAACTGAAATCTCCGGACTGGTAAATCATGCCACTTTCATTTCCCCCCAATTCCTGAACTTTTGAAAATTTCAATCTTTTCACCCTCTTTAGGAAGAAGTTTGCAGATTGTGCTCAGAAAGCAAACTGAATGAAATCCGATCAAAGTGACCTTGAATTTCACTGAAGGTGAAATCCTACAGTCATTGTCATCCCTGTAGACAGCTGGTCCAATTTGTGTTTTTTTAAAAAGCTAGTCTACCCGCTTCCTCTTTTTTGAAGGAATCCCACTGATGGTTCTATAAATTGCAAAGATCAGAAGAAGCCAGTCTATATTAGTACACATCATACACTCCCTAATAGCTTGCTAAGAATAATGTACATGTTATGCGACCTTTCCATTCCTCATTCCAATATTGTAAACCTGTTGCTTCTTGGTTTTGTCTGATTAAACACCATTGGTATGGACTTAAAGATGTGTGTGTGGTGGCGGTGGAGGTCTTCTGGCAACTGTGTGGTCAAGTCCACAGTTTTCTTGGCAACGTTTTAGAAGTGGTTTAGCATGGCCTTGTTCCCAAAGCTGAGAGAGAGAGAGAGAGAGTGAGTGACTGGCTTAAAATCACCCAGATGGCTTCTGTGCCTAAACCAAGATTAGAACTCACAATCCCCCCACTTGTAATCTGGCATCTCTAACCACCATGTCATAGTGGGTTTCCTAAATAAAAATACAGCATGACAATTTAGTAGGGCGGATGTACAATCAGGATCTGGTAATTTCCGGTCCACTTATTGAGGGTCCCAATAAATCTGATTTGCCACCTGGAGCCTAGCTGTTTAGGCAGATGTTAATTCTCTACTCCCTCCAAGCTGGGGGGCGGGGTGGGGGTGGGGGAAATGGCTGGTTTTAAAGAACTTGCAAGAGGTAATGAAAGACTAAGGTTTCTCAGCTGCTGGTGCTATGAACTCAATTAAGCATACTTTGAGAGAAAGGGGTGTGTATATATTAGGTCTTAATTAAGTACTGTTAATTATAATCTATGTGATGTGCTTACTGCTTATCTGATAATTATGAGAAAGCCAATTTTGGCTGGTGGCTTGTGACTAATTAAGTAGAATTAGTAATGACAATTATAGATTTAATTTTTGTTTGGCATTATGGGTGAAGAGGGCAAACTTGCTTAACGGGGTGGGGTGGGGCAGAACAAGAGCACAAAAAGAGGCCAGCTAAAAATACAATCATTTGGAAAAGGCAGGACCACTTGGAAGTGGTGAACGTGGCTGGGTTGGTACGGCATGTTTAACTTGGTTCCTGAATTACCCCATTGTCACAGTTTGCACAATGCATGGAATCACACACTGTTTGGATTTGTACCATTTGATAATCCACTCCCCAAAAATGTAACCAAAAATTAACCGTAACCAAGCTTAGCATATTGTGTGAATGAATCCCCAGGGTTTGTCATTGACTTGGATGTTGTGTGGATGCAGCTTCTGTATGCCTGTCTTCATATATATCCACCATGATTACAGGCTAAGTCTCCTTCAGGTTGATCTGGATGGAGTCCTGGGGAACACATGAACTCTATCTATCTATCTATCTATCTATCTATCTATCTATCTATCTATCTATCTACTGTCTCTCATCTCTATCTATTATATCTATCTATCATCTGTATCCATCCATCCATCCATCCATCCATCCATCCATCTATCCATCCATCCATCATCTGTCTATCATATCTATCTATCATATCTATCTATCTATCTCATCTCTATCATCTGTCTCTCATCTCTATTATCTATCTCTATCTATCTATCTATCTATCTATCTATCTGTCTGTCTGTCTGTCTGTCTGTCTGTCTATCTATCTATCTATCTATCTATCTATCTATCTATCTATCTATCGACTCTCATCGCTATTATATCTATCTATCATCTGTATCCATCCATCCATCCATCCATCCATCCATCCATCCATCATCTGTCTATCATATCTATCATATCTATCTATCTATCTCATTTCTATCATCTGTCTCTCATCTCTGTCTCTCATCTCTATCATCTGTCTCTCATCTCTATTATCTATCTCTATCTATCTATCTATCTATCTATCTATCTATCTATCTATCTATCTATCATCTGATCATCTGTCTCTCCTATCTATCTATCTATCTATCTATCTATCTATCTATCTATCTATCTATCTATCTGTCTGTCTGTCTGTCTGTCTGTCTGTCTGTCTATCTATCTATCTATCTATCTATCTATCTATCTATCTATCTATCGACTCTCATCGCTATTATATCTATCTATCATCTGTATCCATCCATCCATCCATCCATCCATCCATCCATCCATCCATCCATCCATCATCTGTCTATCATCTCTCTCTCTCTCTCTCTCTCTCTCTCTCTCTCTCTCTCTCTCTCTTTCATCTATCTAGCATCACCTCTCTGTCAGCAATATGGAAGCAGTTTATCATAACCTTCTTCTTCTATGTTTAACTTTCCAGTCTAGCCTGGACCCAGGAGTTTCCTAGTGGTCTCCCATTCTCCGATCCTGCTTAGCTCTCATGCCAGAGAATCATATATAACATTGATGCTCTTGACACCCCATGATTTCTGCTACTACAGCATATATGTACTTTCAGTATGATTCACCCTACATTGAAACAACATCTTTGAAACCTGTGTTGTGTCATACAAGGTCATAATGGCACTATTTTCAGCAGAGGTTGAAAGAAAACCCCATCCCACAATGTAATGTGTTTCTGACCAACTTTATGGTCAATTTCAGAGTTTTAAACAATTTGGGGCAAAGGGAAAGATATGTTGGTAGTGCTTGAGCAGAGGTAGGGAAGAAAAAAGACATACGCATTGAGTAAAGCTTGTCTTTACACCTTGCATTTACAAATTGTTTTAATGACAGCTACTGCTTACTGATTCTAAAAAGCACTGCCTTTTTAAAAATGTCCCCATGTTTGAGATTCCTATGTGCCTAGAAATTCTCAGAATTTCTTCTCCCACGCTTTGTGTCACATTCCAGATGTGTGTATCCACCCAGAGGCAAACAGAGAAACCTTGCATCATGCTAGACTGTCTATGCCAATCATACCCTCTGAGAATATCAGGCAGAGTTTTTCCTGCCAGTTTCGTCTTAAACTTTGCAACTGAAGACGCCAAGAACCGGCCTGCGGTTTCCTTACTGGAATGCCTACATTCTAGCTTCCCTCTCCAGCCACCAGATCCAAACTTCCACGTCATCCTTCCAGCGTGCAGCGTCCACACAGCCTCATTTTTAAGCCAATTGGTCACAACGCTTTTCTGTCTCTTTATCAGATTGCACTTTCCATGCAGAATCATTAAAACATCCAGATGCACATTACTCTGTTGAACTTAACCCCATTTCCTGACGCAGACTGTGACATGCTAACAGAGGATGCTGCTAAAGAGTCTATCGGCTGGCAGTAACAGGGCTTTTGCGTGGGCAGTGTTCAGAAGGAGGTCCGAGCTTGTATCTGTGTAATCTCTGTGTGTCTATGGAAACCCAACGATAAGAAGTTTGACTCCAATACCATCCTGGAATCAGAATTCTCCTCAGCTCCCCCATCACTTGTATCCTGAAGCTGAATCTTCTTTTGATTGGTCATAAACAGTAACATTTCAATTTCTTTTAGGATGAAGCAGACAATTTGCAGTTCCTGAGCAGAACTCACCGCGCCATTTAAAATCAATATCAAATGGAGAGCAGTGGCTCTAACAGCCTGGTTGGCATTCTGCGCAGGCCTCCAACAGGACCCTGTCCCCAGTTTTCCCAACTGTATACAAAAACATACCAACACGCATGTTTATGACCTGTACCATTTTGGATGGAATCAAACAGCATAACATGTAAACAGAAGAGAGAAGGAAAACATAAATAACCAAAGGTGGAGTCGGGGGGGGGAGGGGGGACTGTGGCAAATAAAGTAAATCAGCTCCAAGTTTGTTGGAAATTATTGGTTGTTACCCTTGACATCTTGGCAAACTGCATGTTAAGCTGTTGTTAAAGATATGGCAAGATTGTGGAGTCCGTGGTGCTCTCTGAGCTTGGTTGTTTGCTTGCAGACATTTCATTACCCAACTAGGTAACATCATCAGTCTGAGGGAACATGGAGTTTTTCTCCCTGAGGGTTTGTATACAGTGGCTTGCCCTGCCAGTGTTGGTGGGTATGATTTTCTCCTTGGTAGTTCCTTCATTAGGGTATGGTTTTCTGCTTGCTTGTTTGTCTGGTGTTAATCTCTGCTTATCTCGGTGTAGACTGCTAGAGAGGATGTGTTCTGGTCTTTTTATTTCCTTCTTAGCTTTCTTATTTTCTCTTTTGAATGGTGTGTAAATAGAGTTTATTTTCTATTGATGGCTGATCTGTCTGAATGCCAAGCTTCCAGGAATTCCCTAGTGTTTTTTTGGATTTAGTTTGGTCTAGGATGCTCACAGTTTTCCCTTTGAAACTATGGTTGAGTCTGTCCACGTGTTGTGAGATTAAGGAGTTTTCATCATGTCTTCTGACTGCTGGTTGGCGTTCATGGATGTGCTCTGCTAGTCTTCTGTCTGTCTGTCCTACACAGTGGCTGTTACAGTCCTTACACTGTACGTTGTAGATGTTTTTACTTCAGTTTTTACTTCAGTTTTTTCTTCAACATACAGTGTAAAGACTGTAACAACCTTACTACCAAGTAAGAAAACTAAGTAACCAACTAGCCAAACTAAGTAAACCAAGTAACTATCAAGGAGAAAACCACACTCCCACCAAAACTGGCAGGGCAAGCTACTGTATATAAACAGGGAGCAAGCCCCACTCCCACTAGAACTGATGGTGTTTCCTAGCTGGGTAATGAAACGTCTGCAAGCAAACCGCCAAGCTCAGAGAGCACCAAGGACTCCACAGTTCAGCCCTAAGCTACAGAGATTCTCTTCTACTGGATACAGCAAGATGCTGATTTTTAGAGAAATGATTATTCCTTTCCTTAAAAAGCTGAGAGCTCCCATTTCAGCTTAAGGCCCCAGCTTGATTATATTATTATAGTTATCATTTTAAAGTGAATTATTTCAGCTTTCCAAGTCACTGTAGAGTAACAAGTTCTGCAAAGGGGGAAGAAGCAGATAGCATGGAATCTGAACTGTTAGAAGGAATTTCTTCCAACAACTCTCTGTGCATTCAAATTATAGCTACAGTGACTTTGCTCCTCTCTCTTTCCAACGATATCCCGCTGGCGATGCCATTTCAGCCTGTATTCTAAAAGCACATTCGGTTGCATTATTTAAGAGCACGGAGAAGCAGGACTCAGCAAATTAGCTGAATCATACGTTTGTGGTGCTGGATTTATTCTCTCCCTTTCCCTGAACCCCAATTTAATTGTTTCACTTCCTATCCCATAGTACTCGAAGGATGAAAGGTACGCACTGGCAGCTGATGTTAGCCAGGTATCAGTTTTATGCACAGAGCTGTTTCGTCCTTGACATTTGAGGCAGAAAGGCTCAGTCAGATGGACCCCACTCCGGATGGATAAACAGGGTTTTTGGGGGGAGGGGGTCAGTATCTCCTCACTCTTATTAATGCTTAGAATCTGTACGCTGAAACATGAATCGAGTCATTCATTTTTAATACACATGCTAATCGGTAAGTACATGCATATTTAAGCGTTGTCCATCACCTCCCAAGGATGCTCAGTTCGATTCTGTTTCATATATGCAGCAGGATAACGTCTGCCCAACCGTCGGCTTTCACGGCCCCTTATTTTGGGAAGGGAGAAGATGCTGAAAGGGTTTAGAAATTTGGAGTTTGTCATCCCTTTCATCACGTTTGCAGGGCTGTAGGTTTGAGTTATACCGAGGGAAAATTCCTCTAACTCCTTTTCATCTGAATGTATTCCTGCCATCCACGGGCATCAACTATTATTGTAGCGCACTGCACTTCGCAATGTAGCATAAACAAAACACAAAGACAGGAACCTGTCTGATTCACGTTCTATTGAAATTTTAGTAGGAGGAAAAAATGCAGAGGGGAAAAAGAGAGGCGAGGATTACAAAAGGTGACAAGCAAATAACAAGGTTTGGCATTATTTATCTAATTAGCGAGTCGGGTGGCTTTTTGGAGCCACCCTAGACTGACTAAACATTGTTCAGTATCAGAAAATTCCTAACATACCATCTGCTATAGACTGGTGTAGCAGCACCAGGATATCGCATTCTGCGAAATTTTTCAGGGAGTACAAGAGACCTTCATTTTGTGTGCAGCAGCCTGATGTATTAAATTATCAGGAATGTAGATCTGAGGAGTCTAGGGGCATTGAAATACTAGGCTAACCCATTTGTGCCAGCTACTGAAGCCACAGAGCTAAGAAAAGGTATGAAAACTAGGGGTATGCAAACTTTTTTGGCTATGTAGGGAATCTTCTTGAACAATCATTTATGTCTAGAAGAATATTCAACACTCCAATCTGATTTTATTTCAGATGTCCCAATCCAATCAGATTAATTTTTTGAACTGATCTGAGTTCAAAGTGAGTTGATCTGCCAACTTGATCTGGATGCGTGAATCTGACCCAATTCGCATTCCCCTAAATATATCTTCCTGGTCCTTATGTGCTCCACAGTTTAGATCTTTTCTTAGTTGCTCAGTTTTGAGTCTTGGCTCAGTACTTGGCAGCAGTCTCCAAAGATTAGTCCACCATCTTTCATTAGTCCACCTCCCCACCCCCAAACTGCAGACACCATTTGCTCTTGTTAGGGCTATGCAGTGCTTTGGATTCAAAGGCAAGAAGCTGACTTTGGAGGGCACAAGGGCGGTCATGTAACACCCTGTTTGCAGCTCCTTAAAGCAGCTGTGTCTTTTATGTGATGTGTTTGGTTAAAGAGCTGCAGGCCAGAAGTTACGCGTTTATCCCTGAGTGCTTTGAAGTACTTTTTGCCTTGAAAGCCAGAATCCTGCAATGTCCTATCTCGAGTTTTGTCACAGCCCTGACATGTTTAACTAATGCTGCACAAAGGGACATGAAAGAAATATACATAACAGCAGTTAGTGTTTCAGTTGGAGCCACTTAGGAGCTACAGCCCCAAGTGCTCCTACCACCACTGAGACTATTTTGGCCTTTACTTTCCGCATCCTCTCTAGTTCCTCCTTCAGGCCCTGGTACTTCTCCAGCTTCTCATACTCCTCCTTCCTGATGTTGCCGTCACTTGGCACCACTACATCTATCACCACCACTGTCTTCTGGTCCTTGTCTACTACCACAATGTCTGGTTGAATGTCAGTACCTGCCTGTCCATCTGGATCTGGAAGTCCCACAGGATCTTAGCCCTGTTATTCTCCATGACCTTCTGTGGAATCTCCCATCTGGACTTGGGAGGTCCTAGTCCATACACTGTGCAGATGTTCCTGTACACAATGCCAGCTACCTGGTTGTACCGTTCAGTGTATGCTATTCCTGTCTGCATCTTACACCCTGACACTATGTGTTGGACTGTCTCTGAAGCCTCTCTACACAGTCTGTACCTTGGGTTCTGTCTAGTGTAGTAGACTTGTCTAGTGTGTGTGTGTTTGTGTGTGTGTGTGTACACACACACAATATCAGTTTCATAAAGTTGATGTTGACTCTTAGTGACCACATAGTTAGGTTTTCTCTAGGAGTATCTGTCCCCAACTTGGTCCTACAGGTTTTCCAATGATGCCCCCATTGCCACTGTAACTGAGTCTATCCCCCTTGTTGCTGGTCATCCTCTTCTTCTCTTTCCTTCCAACTTTCCCAGCATCAGAGCCTTCTCCAGAGAGCTGGATCTTCACTTAATGTGTCCGAAGTAGGATTATTTGAGCCTGGTCATTTGTGCCTTAAGTGAAAACTCTTGATTGATTTATTTGATGACCCATTTATTTGTTTTCTTGGCTATCCATGGCATTCTCGGGAGCCTCACAACTCACAAGTGCCTCCATTATCTTTCTTGAGGTATGAGTAAAGGATGTTGGAACTGTTCATTTTAAAATGTTAAATGAACAATCCTGATTTGCTCTTTCCAGATTATGTGGGCTGTAACATAACTGCCAAAGGTATTTAGAAGAGGGTCAAGTGATGAAATGTGTGTATTGTCGAAGGCTTTCACGGCCAGCATACGATGGCTTGTGTGGGTCTTCCGGGCTGTGTGGCTGTGTTCTGGAAGTTTTGTTTCCTAACGTTTCGCCAGCACCTGTGACCGGCATCTTCAGAGTGCAGGAGCACAGACAGGAGCAGTTGGGCACAGAGAGAACTGCTCCTGTCTGTGCTCCTGCACTCTGAAGATGCTGGTCACAGGTGCTGGCGAAACGTTAGGAAACAAAACTTCCAGAACACGGCCACACAGCCTGGAAGACCCATACCAGCCATCGATGAAATGTGTGTTACAGTGACACAACATGACCTCTGCCCCTTATTTGGGTACGTCACTATGACACAAGTACAAAAGGGCAGAGCATCTGTTGCCATGTCAATGGATAATTTATCATTTTGGCTTCCAGGGAAGAAATGGCGAGCTGAAGACAACTTCGCTAAGAGTGGAGCTGACAACCGTGGTGGAATGAAGAGCCAGTGAGTAGATGGCTCTTCCTAATTCCTTGTCTGGAGAGGACTTGAAATCAACCACAAGTGTTCCAGACAGTTGCTTCTCATCAGGAGACCGCAAGACAGCAGTCTCTGGCAGGTTTAGAGGTCTGGGACACGAGGGAAAGCCATCTTCGCTCAAACTGTGGTTGGCACCATTATGGACACAAGGTTCACATACTTCCTTTTCTAATCACTTTTGAAAATTGCTTCTTAATTGCTTTCCAGCTATTAGGAACCTCTGGAATGATAAGTTTTACAGCACCGGGTGAGTCCCTTCAATCCTTAGTGAAAAACATTTTAAATATAAGTTTAAGGACAATTTTTTTGCGGGGCAGAGGAGGGAATAAACAGCAAAAGGGTGATTAGAACATTGATTTTGGAACATTACAAATGGACTAAGGGTCCAGATGGATTTGAAATAAGATTTTGAAATTAATTATAAGAATCCTTCCCATGGGAAAATGCTGTTGTTTTGAATTCTTAAAAAAAAAATGATAAGATGGGACTTTGAAGGTTGGACACTAGAGGGAACCAGAAGGAACTAAAGATTACAATTAAAGGAAAGGAACACTTAAATTTGACTTACTAATATAGGATGGAGCAAAAGACTTTAACACTGGACATATTGAAGGATATTTGTGAACAATGGACCCAGAAGATAATTTTAAGAGTACCTGCCATTATAGACAGACTGTCTTTAAAAGATGTTATAGAAGAGGAACAAATTTTACTGGATAAATCTGAGACTGATCTGAAAGTGGATTTGAAAATGACAGTCTACAACAATGATATGGAAAAAGATGCTACACTGGATATATAAATGAAACAAGCTGATGTATTAATAATTGAAAGGGATATACAAATAACATAATGAAAGAGTGACCTGGATAACTTTCCTATATTGGCTTTACAAAAGAACATTGTTAAAGTTGTGAAGAATTTTGAAAGGACAAAGAAAAAATGGTAAGAAATCAAGTTCTAGGACATTATTTGAAGGCATTAAAGGCTGTTAAAAGTAAAACGAAGAAATTTAAAGTTGGTTTATTTGGTTTATCAGGGTTAAAATAGATATGTTGTTATTTCTGGTAAGCCTTAGTGGACTTCTGCTGATCAGGACTGAACAACAAGGCTTTAATGTTTTATTTATAAATAAGAGATGTGACATGGGGAGAAGAGATCATTTGCTGTACTTTAAGAGAAGGTGATAAGTGACTAAAATTGTTTATACTTGCTGTGATGAAGGGGAAAGTCATTTCTTTATATATTTCTTTTCTTTACTATATCCTTTTTTCTTTTTTCTTTTTCTTTCTATTTTTATTTTCTGCACATTCTGTTATTTCTTTTTATTCTTTTATTTTTCTTAGTTCGTATTAGTTTTTATCTTTTTAATTGTAATGTTTAATACAATTACTTTAAAAATAAAACGTTTTTATCATTTTGGTCCTGCTTTGGTTAGGAGCAGACACAGATGAGAGCTACTCTTAAGATTCCTTGCCTCTAGATTTTAGGAAGCTGTTTTCAGTTCAATAATCACATCAATGCTGTGCACATAAGGAAAGGGTAATAAATGTATGCTTTGTTGCTGTTTTAGACACAGTTAACAGACAAAGTAGATTTATGATGGACTAGACGTAAAAACAAATGCTTCAGTTAAGGCACAAATGCCATATAATTCTTCCATAATGACTTGCCAATCAAGGTGATCTTGCTTTCTTCTCATTGCACAAGGTATGGGAGTGTCACCCCTCCCATGTAAACCAGACAGGAAACACAACTATATGAGTTAATTCTACTTTGTTGTAAGGCTACATTAACAGAAACTGCAAGCCTGAAAGTACAAATCTCCCACTGTCTCTTTCTACCACCTGATCAGTTAGGACAGATCCTTTCTAAGTTTCTTTCTCTGCCCATTACTCAGTTGTGGGCTCCTCCCTCTTTTATCTGATCATTCCCTAGGCAGCATCTCTTGCCCCCATCTTCCAAGGTCATTCTCACATTCCATTACAGGCAGACACTTAGAATTTTCTTTGCCCTGTTGTTTGCCCTGAACACTTATTAAAAAAAAAAAAACCACAGGTCCCTCAAATTTTCAGAAGGTCTCAGTAGAATCCTTGGTAGTAAATATTCTCTGCATTCATGTATATCCCTTATAGAAAACTGAGGAAAATATAGATTTTATCTAAGTGCATCACATTGCTAAATGAGCTACAAGGAATTATTTGACTTGGAGGGGTGAGAGCAAATGCCCACATCTTTAAGAAAAGAGCCAAAGTGATGGAAAAGACTAGGCTGATGTCTGCTTCACTCTCTTGGAAAGAGAAGGCTATCAGCTCAGAACAGCTGACACCTTTAGCTCAAATCCATTAATCCTCTTTATTAAACCTGGGTCACCTCTGAATCCCGGCAAATTAACCAGCGTCTCCCCATTGCAAGTACATCTAGAAGAAACACCCTGCACGGTGCCGGTAATTTTCATGGACAAGGGCTGTCGGGTCAGAGGGCTTCCTCAACTCTATTCTCTGCTTTTGTCAATTTAAAAAGGAACAACCACTTCCCCTTGTATACATTACGAGAGAGACCGTGTGGGGACCTGGCATGAAGCAGCATCTCTCAACCCTACAGAAGGGCACAGGGTTTGGCAGGCAGTTTTTTCTCATTAAAGATTTTGGCAGGTGCCAAACTGCAGAGCTGAAGTTCAGGAGGGCAAGAGGTTGAGGAACCAGGGAGAAGAGAAGGCCGAGGTGACCCATTTATTGGCCTAGCCTCTGCACGGATCCAAGAGGAGCAGCCAAGATCAATCTCTCTCTTTAAATTCCTTCTGTCCCTTTAGGTGAATCTGCCAGCTGCTCAAATATTCAGCAGTGCCACTAAAGCCACCCTAGGAAGGACTGCATGCCAGGAATGTTGCAGGTGTTACTAATGAGTTGCAAACACATAGCAGCATTCAGCGGGGAGGGGGGCAGGCTATGGTCTCACAAATCATGGTGGTCACGATGGTGTGATTCAAGCTCTACCAGGTTTCTAAGTGTGGTGCAGACCTTCATTTATACATTATACCGTTGTGACCACTACCTTGATTTTTGGGACCATACCGTGGGGACAACCCTGGCAGTCTTTGACGCAGCATGCAGACAAGAAAGAGAGAGAGAGAGAGAGAGAGAGAGAGAGAATGAGGGAGAAAAACAGGTGACTCTGGCTGAGACTCACTGCCAGCTCTCTAGGTCTCCATTTGCTCAGCCCTATATTCATACCCTATATTTACAGTGACCATGCATATTTATTATAAAAGACAGCCCTTTATTTCGGAAAGCTCTCCTTTAGATTTATTTATTTTTCAAGGATTTGCTGGGGGATGGTGGGGGCAGAGTGATCATATTTCATGTTAATTAAATGTTGATGGAATTGGAATCAAATGGAGCTTCAAGCTGGGCCCCGCCCAGTAGTTTGGCGGCTGTGGGCTGTAGCAAGTCATGCAAAAGGAAGGATGGTCCTCAGCCTGAAAAGGAGCGGCGGGCCCTGTTCTGATGCCATCATTCTGTACTCTGTGGTGGCTACTGTTGTACCAAAATCTGCCTTGCAATTTCTCAAAACGTTTTCTTTGCCTACAAAAATGGTTTCCGGTTTGTCTGCTTCATTCTCAGGTGCTTGAGAACTTCTTCTGTAGTCCTTTTGGTGGTGTTTTGGAGCTGACTTGATTAGAGAATCATGGCACTGTTGTTATTTTTGGTGATAAGCTTTCCCATCTGAAAAAGACTCTTGGGAGAAGTTTGCACCCAACATCTTCCCCTGGGATTGAAACATGGGAAACTAGAGAAGCTGCAAATAACTGGTGAGCTGTGTAATGAAAGACAGGATATTCACACACCCCCTTGGGGCACCTCATCGCTAAGTAATTTAATAAGAACTCCTTTGGGGGAAAAATTAACAGTTTATTCTCTTTCATGAAAATGAATGAGAACCGGTAAGAAAAAAATGTTGAAGAAGATTGCTGCGTGGCATTAGCTCATATCGCCCCAAGCTGTTCTTCAGGGGAAGAACTTTTTGTTCAGCAACCCCCACCCACCAAGAAAAATAAAAATCCCCATTCCAATAAATCGGCTGCGTGAGGAGTTCAGAATGGCTCATCCCATCGGTTTTGCTGAGATACCCTCTCTGGCTATTCCACTACTTCAAACAGTTTTCAGTCCAATTTAATAGAAGAACCTGGCCACTCTAGGAAGCAACGTCCAGATGTTCTTGTTTTCCTCTCCCCTCCCCAATGTTTTTCCCTTTGTGCATCACTTTCAATGACAGGGAATATCCAATGCTGGGGGTAGCTTTTCAACTGCATTCGGGGGGGGGGGGGGCGGGCATCATTCCTCTGAAGGACAGTTTGTGATGGCTCCCTATTTATTGACCCCTTTTCTGCAGCAACGTAGGCGCTCTGTCCCATTTCAGGATATAAGTCTGGGGATCTGAGTTAAGTTATTTCTGATTCTATATCTGATCAGGTTTTCCTTTAGCAATATGGCAGTTTTGCAGAGTTTGTGCATGGCGCATTGTCCCACTTATTGGGGGGTTTGGGGGGCCCTCCTGGCTCCAAGGCAGAGATTCAGCATCTTAGTACCCGTCTATAGACATATTTTGGAATATATTCCCTTCGCCCTCACTTCAGCAACCTTTTCCACTTCAGTTGGAAAAGGCAACTGTTGAAAAAATACCAACATACTGTCATTTTCAAGATATTTTGAAGTGCAAACCCAAAGGCATCCTTTTAGCTAAGAAGCCTTTGGGGGTGGTGTTTTTTCCCCCCTAATTTTGTTTTTTTTCCCCTGGCAAAGGTAAGAAAAATGCATATAACATGTACTAAAAAAGTGGGAGGCGTTAACGATGTATTTTTCCCCTTTTCTGTAGAGGGAGAAAGAGCTCTGCTCTAAAATATGGGGAACATTTCCCCAGTCAGTAAGAGGGTAAGCACTGATTATCTCTTAGGGTGTTCCTCTGTCAGCCTTGCAAGGTAGTCCAAACAAGAAGCACACCCTGATGAACTAACTCTACTTTATTGTAAGGTTACATGAACAGAATCTTGCAAGTCTGAAAGTACATTTCTCCCCCATTGCCTTTACAGCTCAAGAAACTAGGGAGGGTCCCCTCTGAGCCGATTGCCCCACCCACATTCCTGCTGCAGGCTAAGCTGCCACTTATCTGACTATTCCCCTGGCTGCAGCTCTTCCCCTTGTCTCCCAAGGTCATTCCCACCTGCCATTCCATCCTCCATGTGAGCCTTGTACTTTGAGGTGTGTAGGACTAAAGGCAATCACGAATCAGCTTCCAATGGCTTTGTGAGGGGATGAAGGGTGCGGATGGTAGGGGGTGATGGCCTGTAGCATGGCAACACCCTGAGATTCTACTCACCCACCCCCCATCACTTTTCCATAATGTCAGTAAGGAAGCATTGTTGTGTTGTTCACTTAAGGCAGCCAAATCTCTGAGACTGGCCCTTTTTACATGGATGGGGAGTCGCTAACCAAGCGTGACCGCCGCTAAACAAAAGTCTATTATAATGTGTATCTCTCATGAATCAATGTAATATTTTATATTAAATCAGTAAAACATGAAATATGATGTAATTTAGATAAGGTATCAGGTGAACATTTGCATGCATGCTCAATTTTGCCGAAAGCAATAACCACAGAGCTGTAATACGAGAATGCACCGATAATATCAAAAGTAGGAAGAGGCTTTAAGATCTAAGAACGGCCCATGATGCCATTCAACAGTTGTCCATTCCTCTTATTAATCTCTTCTTTTTCCTTGCCTATAGGGTGTATAGGTTTTACTGGGTTACAGGCAATGTATTTTGGGAACATAATTTAGATTTCTCCCACTAATTTGAGTAGGATACCCTTGGTGTGGCAAAGTCTGAAGAGCTGGACAGACAGATGCAAATACTTTCGGGGTGTCTGGAGACGGGCAGTGAAAAACGTCAAGATGGCAGCCACAATGGTGCGATTGAAGCTCCATTTGCGTGGATTGTGTGTGCGATGCACATAAAAAACAAACAGAGCTTCAGTCTCACTATAGTGTCTGCCCTCTGGACGTGGTTGACCACACCCCGTGTACATTCCTGAATGCATTTTTAAAAATGCCCTTGGGGGAAAATAGAGTTTAAGAGAGAGAAAGTATGGTGGAATATACAGATAGTCCTCACTTGTCGACCGCAATTGGGACCAGCAACTCTGTCACTAAGTGATGTGGTTGTAAAGTGAAACATTATGGAACTGCACTGACTTACAATGTCAGTTCAGGCAGTGGTCGTTAAGTGTGATGTCATATAACCATGACTTGTGACTTCCTTCTAGCTTCCCCATTGACTTTCTTTGTTGGAAGCTGTCTGTAAAGGTCACATATGGCGATCATGTGACTGTGGGATGCTGTGAGCATCGTAAATGCGCGCCGGTTGCCAAGTGCCCAAATCAGGATCATATGACCACAGGGATGCTGCAACGGCCACAAGTTCGAGGACAGATTATAAATCTCCTTTTTCAGCGCTGTTGTAACTTTGAGTGGCCGCTGAATAACAAGCGGTTGCTGAATAAGGACTACTTGCTGTTTTGCCATAGTTGTCTCCTGTAGATTGCAGATTCCAAGAGAGAGTAAAACAGAAGGAGAAGAAGTTGGTCCGTTCTCTTCCGCTGTTGTATTTTGTCCTCTTTCAGCTGCCAATTAGCAGCTCCCCAAAAGTTTCTGGCAACTGAATATAAGTACGATAGCTTTCAGAATGGTGCCTCAAATCCTTTGCTGGTTGTCCATTCCCCTCCTTTTTTCTCTGAATGTCATGCCATTTAGATTGTAAACTTCAAGGAAGGGAGTGCCAGATGACAGATCTTGGTAAGCGTTTTCTATTTGTTTGTTTGTTTGGTAAAGAGCTAGGCTAAAAAAACAAAACAAAAAGCTATATGGAAAAAGACCAGGGGGAAAAAAAAGGACTTAGAGTGTACACAAGCAAAACCAGCTAGAAAACAGATGAATTCCATCTCTCTTCAAACTTCTCTTTCAGCCCTTCAGTAAGGGCTAGAAAATTCCCCTATGTCTGGCATTTGCTTAACTGTCAAAGAACAAGCGTCATGCTGATTTCCCTTATTCCAAGATAAATCACAAGACTGTTTGCCTGCCATCTACGTAGCTCTTCCCTGAGAAAGAGCAAAGTGGGAAAGGGAATGCAGGCTCCGTTCTCTGGGAAGCTGACATAAGCTAAAAGCGGAAGGATTTAAATCAGGGCATTAAGGAAAACAAACCCTACGTTCCTGGCACGTTGGCTTATCTGCAGAGTCCAAAAAGGCTTTGTGGCAGGCTTGTGCACTAGGAGCAGGAAGGCCTTCTTATCCAACTTGCTAAATCTCCCCTCTTCCTGTCAGCTTGTTCTCCCAGCTTTGCTTTCCTTGTAACTTTTGTTCTTTTATGCTGTCTGAGCACCGCCAGGACACTCTGGCAGCAGCTCTTGAGGCCCAGCCAGGTCACCAAGTTTCTCCCTCCCCCAACCGGATGAAAGACCCAACATTCGGCTCTGTGTCCTCATTTCCAAGGGAAACGGGGTCTCCTTGGATGCAGGATGAAGGTCCAGGTGGGCCCTTTGCCTGCAAGATGTGTTGCAAGGCCACCAACATCTCCATTCATCAAGACCCGGGAGGGAGAGAATGAGCAGAAACCCGCACCACCCTCTGCCTGCCTCAAACCAATTTCCACTCTTTTTAATTCAATTCATCTCCACCTGACCCTAGCGAGGTTGGAGTTGTGGAGCCTCTCTTCACGCATAGCACCAATTACCGAGATGTGAAAACGGAAGGCTTCCAATTCAGCAAGCCTGGCCAGGAAACTAAGGCTTTATTGAACTCTCTTTCAAAGGGAGCCTCCTTTCAAAAGAGTTGCAGTTTCACCATACAAAGATGGCAGAGTCCTAGCGGTGGGGTGGCTTTATGAAAAGGAGCCAAGCTCATCCATGGAGGCTCTGAGCCATGGCAGGAAATGGGTCATCCATGTTCAGGGACAGGGTACCTGTAGTGGTAGAGAGTGGCTTCATATCATAAATAAGAAAAATTATTCTTTTCATTTTAAAGTTGTGCTACAATCTGCCTAGCACGTTCTCAAAAGCTTTTTTCCTCGGGAAAATTGGCTTCAGGTCGTGCAGGTTCTTTCCGGAGTGCGTGGGAATTTCTTTCACATTTGGGGGGTTTCGGTGTTTTGGATTTCTATTGTTGGAGAAGGCAAATGGGGCAACAGCTGGTCTTGCCCCATGTTTCCCAATTGAAAAACCCTATGGCAGAAATCGTCTTTGATGCTTCCCCTCTGGACTGAATGAAAACATGAGAAGTTAGAAGCACCAGGGGCTACCAGAAAGGAATGTTCAATGAAAGGCAGGAGATTCAGACCAACACCTTGGTCATCTCATGACTAAATAAGTACCACACACCCCACCCTCCACCTTTGAGAATTTCCCCCAATTCTTTTCTCCTTGGCAAGACAGTTTGAAAGCAGATGAAAGGGAAACAGAAAGAAAACGGCTCAGAGTTGCTTTGGAGTCAGGTGGTGCCAAAATTTATTGATATAAACAAATACATACATAAGAAAGAAAGAAAGAAAGAAAGAAAGAAAGAAAGAAAGAAAGAAAGAAAGAAAGAAAGAAAGAAAGAAAGAAAGAAAGAAAGAAAGATCCAGAGGGGTTCATTTCTGCATGTTCACTCTTGAGGGTCACTTTTGGGAAAGAATGGTAGATTAGCTAAGCCTTGATATGGTTCAGGAGAACACCAGGTGAGTTTTGACGAAGGAGTTACCCGAAGGAGAAAAACATCATGGACCAAAAAGTTCCATAATTGATTCTTGTAAGCTTTTTCTCTGCATCTTTCTCATTTAACCCCCCCCCCTTTTTTTTTTTTTTAACGTAGAGGGAAGCCATCCTGGTGCTGTTTCACTGCCTGTTTTAAACATATTCTGAAAAGTCTTCAAGGTGACTTTTAGGGATACAGTAAGAGATGGTGAGGATGATGGTGAGGTTGATGATTTTAGTAAGAGTTTTTACGTAAGTTTGCTGTTTTATGTAACTGTTTCTCATCTCTCTGTTACAGTATTTTTATTACAAAGAGGGGTAGTACTGTTTCATTCTCTCAGTAGCCTTGTCATGTTTCGTTTTTCCCGTGGAAGTTTGTAGAAGCCCATAAAATGACTCATTATCATTCCCTGCACTATGAGTGGGAGGAGGAGAGGTCCCAAATCCTGCCTCCAGCCACAGGATACCTGTTGATGAGAACAGTTGATTCACGAGTTGGTGTGCGGGCTGCATTTAGAGTTGCAATCGAAGACCAGGAGCCCATAGAAAGGGCTGCAAATCATAGAGAGAGATGCAAATCCCTTTCCTCCCCCTGCACCATATGGAAAGTTGAAAGGATAATTTAGCATTTGCATTTTCAATTCCCTGTGTAGCAGACCTCAGGGTTCATCATATTTTCCACCTTATTGCATGGGAAAAAATGATTTATTAATGAGAGATCATTCATATTTGAATGATTCCTCTGTGTATTTGTGTGTTTTAAATCCATGCGATACTTGGGTTTCTGAACTTCAGTACCTTCTCTTTACATTTCCCCTCTATCCTATTTATCTTTTGTTCATCCATTCTCACAAATACTTAACTAGGAGGAAAGTTCTACTGAACTCTGTAGAATGTATTTCTGGTTAAATACTGTATGGATAAAATTATGCTGTACTGGTTACTGTACACTATAGATTTTTTGTCTTCCTCCATATCCTGCCTTTCTGCCCATAGGGCATTCAGGATTTTTGTTAATTGTTTGTCAAGTGCCATGAGTCTGCATCGATAAAATGAATGAATGAATGAATGAATGAATGAATGAATGAATGAATGAATGAATGGGATAGAAGCTGACCTTTACCTCTGGTGAACTAAAGTTTGGAAGAAAGATAGTTGGTCCTCAAGCTATCTCCATTGTTCTTTGATTTAAAAATGTAATCAATTAATGAAAAAAAAAAACCTTAATAAGAAAATAAGATCTATCCTTACATCCAGTTAAGTGCTTACATTCTTTGCAACAGGGTTAGCAGCCCAAACCTTCTTTTGAGAATGGAGCAAGAACATGCAAACTGGACCTCAGCTTAAGAAGAACAGGGTGCATTCTCCCTTTGCTGCAGATGTGGCTGGATGCAGATAGGCCAGGCAAACAGCTGACCACAGCTGGAGTTTCAGCCAGAACCAAGCCCTATTTGTACAACCAAGTCAGTTTTTCTCCTTTTGGAGAGTGGCTTTCTTTCCTTGGGCAACTTGAAAGTTTTGATATTCCTTTCAATGGGAAGGGGTATAGGCATACTTTTTATAAAAATGAAGACATCTATATTTAAACGGCTAATCATTGTGACACCTCCATTCTCCAGTCCAGTGGCAGCCCCAGCTTTCAGCACCCATAAATTTTCTAACTTGGTGAACAGCCTAGTTTGTCCTCTCCATTGCTGAGATCCTTTGACACTAATTGCTCTATGAAATGTGTGCACAACTGGCAACATCTTATTAAAAGTGAAATATATTCGGCTGTCCACTTATTGCTTCTTTATAAAGATGAACTATCCCAACTACAGAGAAAGGCTGGCTCAGAAATTGAATAGCCAGCTTCTAAGCATCCATCCACCACCGTGACTCACAAAGTAAAGCTCAGATTTTCTTAAGAGGACAAATGCTTTAACTTCGTTACATTGGATGGCACATTCTGGTCCTGCACCTGGAGGCTGAGTGAAGATGGAGTTCTGAAAGTTTCTTCTCTCCAACTGTTCCGTGGATTTGTTCTTTGGTTTGGACCCTCTCTGCTCTTTGGAAATTGTCTCTTGCCATTACAAGAAAGGATAGCCAGTAAGGAACAATGAATGAAAATATTGAGAATTTGTTGCCTAGAAGACCATCCATTACTATTTTAAAACAAGAGTCTGCAAACTTTTCAGGCCAAAGGATATGCTTGGTTTTTGAGGGGCTTGCTGGCAGAACACCACACAACTTATGCTTAGTTCCCAGCATCCACACTTGTGAAGCCCTTGGACTAAAGCCTGAACCAACAGATGGAACTGGATCATATCATCCTGGTACAGATGAACAAAACTACCTTGAATAAAACATGCACCTTCTAGCAAAACTCTCATAAAAAAATAAAAGTTCCCCCATTCCACCAAATCAACTTCACACTATTATTCTAAGTGGAACTCTGTTGCAACTCTAGTCATTGCAAGCTTCTGGAAGTCCTGCTTCCTTGCTCTCAATTTATTCTCTGGATCCTGGATCCTGAAGTCCACATGCTCTTTCCCCAAACCAGTTTTGGTTCTTCCATAGGTGAAACACCATCTTTTCAATTTGTTGCAGGAGGTATTAGCTGCCACCCCTCACCCCACCCCACCCCACCCCACCCCCCAAGGCTGCTTCCTATCTGGCATAACCTTTTTGCAAAGGGAAAAGAAAAGGGCTTTTATTCTTGAAAAAGCCAGTAGAATCATGCCTAGATATTGTGCTGGAAGGTGTTTTATCAATGTAGGATTCTGGCTGTATGCTGATAGGATGCAGAAGGCCAGGTGGGTGGATGAGAAGAGATAGATAGAAAAATGCCACGAGGAGAAGAATGGCCTCTCTGACAGCTTTTGCTTTTTTTTCCCTAGCTATCAAAGCTTTTTTGGCTTCAGGGTTCTGACATCTGATTAATTATATCAAGTTCACTCATTCAATAGGGTCCATCTCTGACAGTTCTAGCTTTTTATCCTCAGAATATGTTACTGATGAGCTAAGCCCTCTAAGGATGGAAGAGCTCAATTTGCAAAATGGCATTGCCTGGTTCTGCAGAACAAGAGGACAACAGAGGGAATGGATCATCATCCTTATCCTCATCATCATCATCACCACGGCCAGCACTAATCTCTCAGACACTTTTACTAATCCAGCCATACTAAATGGCTGAAGTCAAGTGACAGTTTTGTTACCAAATTAAATTGGCCACCATAAAGACAAAATGTCACTGGTTTCCTTTGAAGCTACAGCATTCAAATCTGGGTGTATATGTGCATGGAAAGTAGATAGCACCAACAGAACCAAAGCCTCAGGAACTTGAATCTATCTTCCACACGAGATGGGGGTGGATGGGCTATGTGCCATTGCTGAATTGTGAAATCCTAGAGTTGTAAGGGACCATGTAAGCCACCAAGTACAACTTTCTTTTTAGTACAATAATACAGTTTAGAGCATCTTGAGAGATGGCAGTCAACTCTTTTTTGAAGACATTCAAGAAAGAGTAGATCACCATTTCCCTCAGTAGTTGGGTCTACCACTGAACTGGTCTTATGGTTAGGAAGGGTTTTTCATTTCCTACCAGTCAGTTGGAATCTTCCTTCTTGTAAATGGCATCCACCCTTACAAGTCCTTCACTCTAGAGCAACAGGTCCTGACTTTCTTCTGTATGTTTCACCAAAAGAATATGTTCATGTTGTTATGGTGTTGCAGAGATACTGACATCCACTTTCTGCATTTGAAATCATAATATAATTTGCAATAGAAGAGAATATCTGTAGTTTACGGTTGAACTGTGGAGTCCCTGGTGCTCTCTGAGCTTGGTTGTTTGCTTGCAGACGTTTCATTACCCAACTAGATAACATCATCAGTGCAAGTGAGTGTGGGGTTTGCTGCCTGTTTATATATAGTAGCTTGCCCCATCAGTTTTGTTTTGTTTTTTCCTCAGGAAACCACACTCCCACTGATTCATAATATGGTCTATTTGGGCATAACATGATTTATGGAACACAATTCCTGGGTTTTCTGAACCCAACGATTTGCATTTTTAAGTGATGGATTGCATCATTCAGTTAGAAAAAGATAGATCATGGTGTATGACTAATTTTCAGTTTGCATACAGGAAGTGGGAAATGTGTTAAAATACACACTGAAGAAACCTGGTTAACTTGTTAAGCCTGGTTTTCAGCCATCATACAATCCCAGTCACCAAGAATCACCAGGTCATTCTCTGGAGATTCTACAGCTGTATCAAAGATGCTTCAGCTCTGAGCCACGATGGCTAAACAGACCTGACATCTCTTTCAGACTTTTAATATGTCGTGTTCCTATGCTACCCACTTTCTTTCTGGATAAGCCAGCTTTGTCAACCCTTAAATCACAGCTCAGACAGATTTTGTAAATTTCTAAAAAGGCTGGGGAATTTTGCCATTCTGTCAGTTTAAATTCTTGATCCTGACTGAGGCATTAGGAGGAAAGTTCCCAGAACTGGTCTCCTCTCATTGGGGCTATCATTGCTCAACACTGTTTTCCTGGCACAAGATGGGGGATGATCTCTAGCATCATCGAGAGAGAGGCTGACCATAAGGCATGTGAGAAGCTGGGTACTCCAATCCAGGCAGAGTTTCTCAGATCTGGAAGGGAGTTTGAAATAGTGCTCGTTATCCAAGTTCCAGGGCTCCATATTGAGAAGCAAGATATATGGGCTACTCCATAAGCTTATTATTCCTCATTGCTTATTGATCAATATTTGGTGTGGATGACATAGAGTCCAGAGCAGACTGTTTACATACTTTGTATGCTTACTGCTTACCCTCTATTCATGTGTATACTGTATATATTACATGCTACATATTAATGCAATGTCAGGTTGTAGATACTGATATTATCGTTGGTCGCGCAGTCAGCCAGATGTTTAAACTGGATTTGGCATTTTTATCCACCTATCGAGTCCTTCCCACCTGGAATAGGCAGATGTTGTGTTGTTATTATTGTTATTGTTACTGTTATTTATAACTCTCTCTATTTGTTTTACACACACACACACACACCCCTCTGAAGTGACCTATTTTGGGGAGGTTGAAAATGATTTATTTACTTAAAACCTTTAGATAGCTGCCCCTTTGGTACCAAACTCTGAGTAGCCCACAACCAAAAGATAAAGCAACATCTATATACGATAAAAATATTAAAACCACAAGTATTAAAACCAAAAGCAAAGCAAAACCAAACCAGACCAAACCTGGCACCATAGCTAAACTTTCACACGCAGCCCACAACGCGTTCATCTCATCAACCTCATCAATTTAGGAGGTCCCTTAAGACTTGGTTATGCTGGCAGGCCTAGGGGCCCCAGGGAATGGGGGAATTAGTGAGGTGGCTCCCTTATTTTTAACCGTCTTTTATGCTTTGCTTTATTTTTATTTTTGTATTTTTAATGTATTTATTGACTGTTTTTAGCTTTGTTGTACGCAGCCCAGGGTCACCTGTGGTGAGATGGGCGGCTATATAAATCGGTTTAATAAAACATAAATAAGTAAATAAATAAATAATCTCACCCTATCCCAGTGCTTGGGGGAAAAGTCAGGTCTTAAGTGCTTTTCAGAAACTTAAAGGGTGGGGGTCTGCTGAACTTCATGGGAAAAGGTGTTCCATAGGGCAGGGGGTGCCCCGGAAAAAGACATGCTCCCTAAATCCCATAAGATGGCAGCATTTGTAGAAGGGGAGTAGGGGCATGCCCACCCTATCCAATCCGGTAGGATGGAGAGGTGGTCCCGCAGATCACCTGGTCCCGTGCCATATAGGGCTTTAAAGAAGAAAACTGGGAGCCAGTGCAGCTCACACAGCAGGGGTATAACATTGGGTGACCCTAGGGGACATCCATCACTACATGTGCCACTGCATTCTGGACCAGTTGTAACTTCCGGGTGGTCTTCAGAGGCAGCCCCGTGTACAGCACGTTGCAGTAATCCAAACAGGAAGTGGCCGAGGCATGAGAGACCATAAGCTGGTAGCCACGTTAGTGCAGACACACACCCGGAGTAATTCAGGCACTTCCCAACTCACTTATCCATTCCATTGCAGGAAGCCTTGCATGACTATAGTGACCATAGTCAGGGGGGGGGGGGAAGGACAAGCCTGTGAATGGGGTGAATCTGAAAGAGGTTCATAAGGATTTTAAAATAATAATAATAATAATAATAATAATAATAATAGCCTTAGAAAGGAAAATTTAAGAGTGAAACCAAGGAAAGAAATAATTAAATCAAGTAAATCTAAAGGGCAGCTTTCTGAAATAAAGGATTGTCCTTTATAACAAAGGACGTATGGTCACTGTATGCATAACCCAATTTTGTGGATATTGGCACTAGAACAGTTGCCCCAGAATGTGTGATGGAGGTTCACACATGACAGAAGATGGGCTTCGTCTTCTTTCTTCTTTTCATTTCCTGCTGTAGAAGCTGAAGGAAACCTTCTCCTGATGTGAGATGCAGCATCTCACAGGGCCGCTCTACAGTATTCACCTATGTGCAAGGCTACTTCATGTTGCATGCATCACACACATTGTTGTACCTCTTGGACAGTTTATAGGTGGCCAAAGGAAATGCTTGCCTAATGAGTTTAGGTCCCTCTGACCTTCCATAACTCTGGAGGCACAATTCAACATACCTTTTGCGTGTTCCTAACAGAATCTTCTCAGGGTCATATGAGGAACATTGTTTTGGTGAAGTGACCCAATAAGACAAGATGCAAAAGGAACCGGGGGAGTGTGTGTGTGTGTGTGGAAGCGAGGGGGAGGTCAGCAGAGCAATGAATCTACCACAGGTCTCCTTATAAGAAAACCACTGACTTTATTACCCAGACAACCATTTGCATAGAGAAAAAAGGCATCCTTCGAAAGCCTTTACAAGATCTTATTTATGACAAAGCAGATATGAAAGCGTGAAGATTTCTCTCCCCTCCCTTTCCTCCTGTCAAATATTATAATCATCTTCTTGCCTGCTGTACAATCAAAGCCTGGCCTATATTCACTGGCGCTCCTGCCATACGCTACATGCATAGCAACAAGTAAGAGAAACAAAAGGCCGAAGTAAACAGCCAAGGGAGAAGAGAGAAATGGCTAGCCAGTGGACAACAGGGGACACATTTCAAGGCAGTTGCCGGGGGGGGGGGGCGGGGAGGACTAAGGCCCTTCTGCTTTGCCACTCGCCCCATTTCTACTCCAACTTCTTTCTTTCCATGCAAAATGGTCCTTTTCTATCTCTCGGCAAAAATACTACCCAGATGCACATACACACCAAAAGAAATTTGCTCCGGCAATTTTCCCAGTAGAAATGTCAATCCTTCTGCCTTTGTCTGTATTCTGCTGCCACTGAGGTTACAAACAGAGCCAACCCTGATTTTCTTGTTTGATAAGAAATATTTCATTTAGATGTTTTTGTTTTGTTTTAGCTTTGCAGCAGTGATTTTGCTTCCAACAAACCATCTTGGCCTCCTTTCGTCATTGTTTGCTATAGCTTATTTATCTTATTTGTAGATTTGCTGCAGCTTTTGCAAACAGAACACATGGGAAGAGAACAGCCCTGTGTCCATCCTTCATGGAGCCAATCCAGTTCAAATTAGCCTTGACAAACTCAAACTCCTAGACCTTGCAAAAACTCTTTGGCATCTTATTTTCCTCCATTTGCTTTAACAGAGGTCAATCATAGCTGTAGAACCGAAGATCAGTAAATATCTGATTAATAAATCTTCCTGGAGTGCACAAATACAATCCAGTTGATTTATTTGCAGATTAAAAAAAAAAGAAGTGTGGAAATGTTTGTACCATTTGCATTCCCTTTTTTTCCTAACATAAGGATTTCCGTTATGTATCTTCCTACAGTTTAGGAAACTGCAATGATAACCTCCCAGGAACCTTTTCTACATGATGCAAGTTCCCCATGTCATCCATTGGCACACAGAATTTCCCGGATGCAGACTTCTTACAAGTAAATTCATGTTAAAGTTGTAACTACTACTGTTTGTACAAACATTCAGTAATGTATCTCCTTTTCAGACAGTTTGTTAAATGATTTTTGTCATTGTTATTATTTGATACTAGCTAGACTTTATTTGATGTTAGCATTCGTTGCTGCTGGGACCCAGGGGGAGTGGAATGTCAACCTCCATTCAAAATGGAAGCCAGGCATGACATTTATATTTAACAGTGATTTTAACAAATAACTAACTGGAGTGAAAAGTGCAACTGAATCAGCATCAACTCAGAGGGAGAAAGTTAAGTAGGCAATCCCAAGATTGCAACCAAATCAGGGCTCACTATTTCACTTGAACTGTTCCTTCTGCATAGATCAAGCTTGGCTGATCTAAAAAGTCTTCAGCAACATCAAATCTGGCTAATTCTTGGAAGGAAGGCTATCAGAAGCTACCCCAGAGCTGTAAGCTGGTCTAGGAAATGGAAACATATATATATCCCAGGAGGTGGTAATGGCAAGCCACTCGCATATTGCAGCCAGGAAAACGACATGATTGTGTCCATAAAGTCCCCCAGATTTGAGCTGAACTCAAATGAGGCTTTACCTTTTCTACTCGACCCTGTGAAAAAGATGCCAGTGACTTGTTGAATATTAAAATTCCATTTTCTCCTTTTCAGAAATGCAAGCTGCTATCCCTTTTTGTGGCTCGATGGAATTGAATGTAAGCAAACAACTGAAAATGAAATCTTCACGCCAATTCTTTCTTTGTATTTGTATATATGAAAGTACCAGGACTCTGCCATGAGCTGACAAAAGCTTCTTTTTCATATGTGAGAATAAAAGACTTTAGAATAAAAGCATTAAGTATATAGCACAATAAATTCAACATCCCCCTGACATCCACCATATTCATGAACATGACATATTAATTATATTAGTCACCTAAATATTTAAAGTGGCTTGTGCAGCCCACAATCTATTTCTGCAAGTTGGCAATTCAGGCAATTTTTCTGAAGTGCCAAAAAGTTCCTTCCCGCCTACCCCACCCCCGGTGAAAAACAAGTTCAGACCTTGAGGTCAGTTTTAGAGGGATCCAGATTTATCCACATGGGAGCAGTTGAGTCACCAATATTTTTTTTCTAAGCTTATATACAAGACTTTAACAGAAGAATGGCCTGCCCATTTTCTCAACCCTAGAGTTTGCCCAGGAATGTCTGCACTGTAGACAGGAGAATGGGCTTCATGTCCAATGCCTTCTAAACTTTTAGAAAGGCACGGAAAAACCCTTGAAGCCTGTCTTGTCTGTCCCCAAAGTGGGACAAACATGTTCCAGGTAAATATGCATGAGTTTTGCAACTCATCGGATGTCAGGATGCCCAGCAAAGGACAAAAAATGATGACTCTATGGAGCCTGGCAGGGATGACTATAATTTTGATTATTAACTACCAAAGGTAGTGTAACCAAAAAGAACGGATAACCTTGAAAGTGATGGCCTTTCCAAAATATGCTCCAGAGCTGGCTAAAGTGGAATTGGTTTTTCATTTAATGGTGCATTGCTCCTTCACCCAAAATGAAGACACACAAGCTGTGTTGAGTCAGAGTTGCATGTGTATCAGATACAAGGTGTACCCTTCCCCTGAGTTACTTCACTATAAAATTCCCACCCTGACATTAGTATAGGTATCTTATTTAGTAACGTTACTATAGCATCCAGCAAGGCCCCATTTTCAATTTATAGCACATCTACCTTTAAAGAGCATATAGCAGGTGATAGGTAAAACCCTGAAGAGCAACTGCTAATGAGAAGAGATTACACTGTGCTAGCTGGACAGATAGTCCTGCATGCTATAGATGTTTTTATATACCAGGTAATGCTGTGTGTGCAAGCATGAATGAGAGAGAGGGAGAGAGAAGGATCCATAATACCTTGATTAATCACCATGCTCAGAACATTTGTATCAACTAAACACAATGTAGCGTGTTTACATAAACGTAGCTCACTTGCATAATATGTGAACTCAATCAGAAGTTTTCAAATGTGGCAGGTTACCCATTGCATGGTGCAAGAGTTATTCAGTACTCCACTATCAAGTGATGGTAGTTCACTCATCATCTAAGCATGTAGGAAGGTCATTAAGGCTGTCCAGTGCTGGACATCAAGGTAGGGGAGGACAGTGGATGGCTTTCTAGGCTTCACTGACTTCTAGCTGTCATTAGTCTTAACCATTATGGCCACTGATAAGGGATGATGAGAGCTGCAGTCCAATACCATCTGAAGATCTACATGTTGCTCAGCTCAGCATATAAGGATGGAGAACAGTAATGAGACATGCCCTCTTTTACTCTGATTGTTAGAATTAGTGTGGGAGAAAATGTGATGAGCTTGGTATGTGATGTAGGAGTTCCCATCCCTTTTCATCTGACCTTATAATTGTGGGTTTCTCAGCCTCCCAATCACACCTGATGGATCATCACAGCTGTACTAAAAGTGAAGTGGAAAATAAAGTGAACCACAAAGAACTAACATTGATTCTCAGATTCCCATGGGTAGCGTACTTATTTGTGAGCTCAGAACAAATTGGTCTCTCATTAACAAATCCACCTAGGGCTAACAGTGCTGCCATGCTATATGAACTTGATGATCTACAAGCACAGCTGGAGAACCCAAAAGTAGTGTAAACATGGGCAATCTCCATGGTCCAGCCTTTCTAATTTAGTGTGCTGAGCTGTGGTACACTGAAATCTATGGTTATCCATAGACTCATGAGTCCACAGAAGCAGGAAATCCATCCTGCCGGGAAATTTGTTCCCGTTCCTTCCTGTCACTTTACCCCCAGCGATGCTCTCATCCTATGACCTAGCAAATCTACAACTGAAGGATATGCATATTCATTTCTGTGCATTGCTTCATAATGAAAAGAGAATAAACCAAAAGGATGCCTAGAAGTCGACATGCTTATACAGAACTGCTAAAGGATAGGGAAGGAACGAGTTTCTTAAGGGGAAAGGTGACAAGCAATGGAACCCAGGGGACTTGCCCTACTCAGAAGAATGAGAGTAAAGCAGTAGACAGAAATCAGAGTTGAAGATCAGCCTTAGCATCTTCAAAGGGTGGCACAAACCACTAATTAATCCCAGTGAGGCGGGGGAAGCATTGTAGCAAAGTTGTGGGCTACGATTGTCACTGTGCCAATCAAAAATGCTGCCACAGTGACAGCTGAGAGCATTTGCTTTTCCAGTTTCATGAGCTCACAAGTCCCAAAACAACTAAGATGAAGCGGAAATCTTCTTGAAAAGGCATAAGCTGAATTCTCACAGGACCTGGATTTGACTTATAAAAGTTACAATCACTTGGGTCCTCCTTTGTACTTTAGAGACATTCTCTGTGTCCTTGGTGTGTCATCAAACCTGTTATAATCACCTAAAGTATAGGTTCTACAGCATCTTTCCAGATGTGTTGGGACTACAACTCCCACACGTTGGCCATACTGATTGGGAATTCTGGGAGTTGCAGTCTCATCACATCTGGAAAGTAGCAGATTGGAAAAGGCTGTTATTAAGTCAAGAAAAGCTTGCAGATGGGAAGGGATGCACATTTGAATGTGCCCACTCAGAATCAAGATTTCCTTTGCCTCTTAGGCATAGCCTGGAGAAGGCGTGAGAATGCCAGTGGCGTGGGAAGGGGGGGGGGAATAGCTTTCTTGTGTGAGTATGACTTCTCGAATCTCTCCAACTTTGGATGAGAGGCAGGATCAAAATCCATCCAAAAGTCCCCATTCCCACCTGACAGGGTTAGGCAGGCTGCCAAATCTATCTGTACCTTCTGCTCAAGTTGAAGAGCACATTTGGTCTGCTTGTAGCCTTTGCAAAAAAAAAAAATTGTTGATTTAACACTTAGTTAAATGTTGAGTTTCACTGGGATGTTTCTTCTCCCAGATGTGATTTTCAAGCTGGGGGTTCATATTAGCCCCATTTGACTGTTGATCATTCTTCCCCTGTTATTACAGCTTAGTCAAAGAGCCATTATAATGTAGAAGCTAAGGTATTTGGTTAGGACAGTGCTTTCCAGACCTGGGTAAATTATCCAAAATTGGATAAAAGTGTTTTTTCTTTGGGTAATAACACACAAACCCATTACCCAATCACAACAGGGACATTTAAACTGACTTAAAGATTGCCATGTGTACTAAAATATATTTGAAAATCTCCCAAAGTATTCCTATTAAGTTGAAAATCTGAAATGACATAAAAATCATTCACTGATATTGTTCTTATAATACAGGTAGTCCTTGAGTTATGACCATTCATTCAGTGACTGTTCGAAGTTAGAGTTTTGGGTAATGAAGGAAAAAGTTTGGGAAGCACTGGATTAGGAAGAGGGAGACTCGATACAGTCCAGAAGCTGACTGGGTGACTTCAGGCCAATCTCTGTACTTCATCCCGATCTATATCATAGAGTTGTTGTTATGAATGAAAAAGAAAGAAAGAAACAACAACAGAAGAGGATGTGTTATGTATGCCATCCTGCAAGCCTGGTGGAAACACAGAATATAAATCTAATGAATAAATAATATATATAATGATTGACGATGTGAATGTCAGCCTTACCAAGTAGACCAGACAGGAAATATGACCAGATGAGCTAATTCTACTTTATTGTACAGCTACATTAACAGAATCTTGCAAGTCTGAAAGTACAATTCTTTTCCCATCTCCTTTACACCCTGAGAAATTAGGGAGTGTCTCTTCTGAGCCTCTTGCCCTGCCCGCTATCCAGCTGTGGGCTATGCTGTCTCTTATCTGACCGTTTCCTAGGCAATGTCTCTGGGCCCAGTATCCCACAGTCATTCCCACATACCATTACAGTAGACATGGAAAATACAGAATAAGTACTTAGTCCATCTTGGTCAAACCTGCAACAAATTATTATGAAGACTATTACAATTTGGATGTATTACTATTAAAATTTACTTGTCCAGAGGAACTAATAGAAGACCGCTAGCAAGGTGTAAAGTAGTTTTCAAGAAAGTTATCACAAACGTGCCTTTTACTGGAGGGGATAAGAGTTACCAGCACTGCTCAAATATAAATTTTCTGATGTTTGGGAAGCACTGACTGGGATCATACATCATTCTAAACCATAATTGTAGGTTGTCTGATGTGTGAAAATAGTTGCTATGGTTTGTTTCATACTGTTTAAAATAACCCCCTGTTTTCTGTGATATGTGAAGCCAGCTACTCTGTCTGGTCAAGTTCTAAGAGAAATTTGACATCAGGGCCTTAGACTTTACTTCCCCAACATTGCTGGAGCAGTTCTCAAGACTAAGCCCTTACTGGCCTTGCATTTTCTGTACTGTAGTGACATCTGTTTAATGGCCAGCAAGGGTACTGCACCTTATTAAGCCCATTGGTCCAGGAGAAAGGTAGCTGATTGTTTTTCCTAGAGCATTTCTATACTAGGACTCTGTACATGCTTTGTATGCAACTCTGAGCTTCCATGATCTCATGAGGTCAGCTGTGTTTGAGAGCTAAGTCAAATTATTTCTGGCTCAATTGCACTTATGTGTAAATGCAATAAAATAAGTTAGTTTGTTGAAGCCCGCTGAGCTGGTAGGTGATCCATTTCTCCATTTGCAGGTTCCTGAACTTCAGATCTTTCAAAAGGAAAGGTGGCTCCAGGGATGTCTGCAAAGTCAAAAATGTCAAGAATGTCAAGATGGTTGCCACAATGGTGCAATTGAAGCTCTATCTGTTTTTTATGTCCATCACACATATAAAAACATCCAAAAAAAACCAGCTGTGATTGCATCATGGTGGCTATTTTGACTTTTTTTTTTACCATGCTCTGCAGACACCCGTGGGTATCTTGATAGCCCTTCAGTTCTCTTTCATAAAAACCATTTGGACTTTTTACACATGACCAAACTAATGAATGCAACATGAAGTAAGGACGTGGCAAGGGAAGGAGAGAAGAGGCGGAAACATGCAATTTATTTTATTTCCTATTTGTGAGGAGTATAAATGAAGGGATTTCTGTAATGGCACATTCTGTGTTTCCTCAAGATGGGGCAGTAATTGGTTTGCTACTTGTTCCAACATTTTGAGGTCTACACATTTGATGATGATCTCAGATGGTCTTCAGCTTTTGAGGGACTAGGGAGTGGAAGTAGTGGTGGTGTAGAAGAGTTCAGACTTTGGTTTCCCAATTCAAGTAAATGGCCCTTGCGGGAAGGTAGTAAACAGCTGTAGGTTATCTAGAACATGACTTACCAACCTATTCTCAACCATTGTCACTTCATAAAGTCACTTCCAGACCTTGTTTGAACAGCTCTTTGGAAGAGGGCAAAATGCTAAATAGGTAGACAGTTTATTTTTAAAAGCCATCACACTACAAATTAGGACTATTCTCTGTACTCTAACCATGGACTTTCAAGAAAGTTGTAGCATTTGCAACCCCAGTTACTGGAACCTCTCTGCCTTTCACTGGCATTCGTTCTGAACATATTTTTGTAATTTTATGGTACTTTTTTCTGGATTTATCTATACAACTGGGAATCTGTCCCTGATTATGGTGGCATAAAAATAAAATCAATCAATCAGTTACAAAAATAAAGTAAAATAGTCTGCCAAATGGGTTGGCACTATCTTTTCTCCCCAAAGGATGCTTTGTGGCTGTTTGTTTGGCTTGTACCTGGAAGCTTTTTGTCTATATATTGAAGGGAGAGAGAAGAATCAAAGCCCAGCCCTTCACCTGCACAGCAATAATGGTAACAACAATAAAGGCTCTACTACATGATTCTTCTGAATGTCAACGTGGCATTTGAAAAAGGGTTTTCTTGGGCTGAGTATCCCCACCCAAGATCTGTATGAAAATCTGGGAGTGGCATATGACCTTCTGCTGTCTATCTCCATCCCTTCAGAATTTAGCTTGCAAGCTCCTTTGCGTAAGGACCTTTTTGTCTTGCTGTTATTTTTGCCTATGTTAACTCCAATGCCGTGCATCTCTGTAGCAAAACGGCATACTGTTCTTACACCAGAAACAGCTACAGTACATAGCTGAAAGGTGATTATTTTTTTTTCCAGATGACTCATGAAACAAACTAAACAGACTCTACAAAGGTAGGCCTTAAATGGGAAGTATTAGGAACCAACCTGGCTGGAGGAAAAATCCTTTCCTAACATCGGTCTGAGTGTGACGTACCTGTACAGAAGAGCTGTAGATCAACAGCAGAACCCAAATTAGGCCTAACTAAATGGACTCCCATTTTGCTGTCTCACTCATGGGTAGTGATGGGGTGGGGTGGGGTGGGGTGGGGATTGCTTTGAAGAAGTGCACCTGTAGATAATATACATCATCCAGTAATGCTCCTTGAACTCTTCTTTGTTCTGGAGCCATGAAATGGATGGCTGAAAATAGGAGCAAACAACTAACCTAATTCCATCTACACATTCATATTTGGCCAAAAATATGCATTAGAGAACTTTAAACCATTGCAGGGGGCATGGTTTGCTTGGCAAAGGTTCCTAGTACAATCCTTGGGGTCTTCAGCCAAGGAGGATCAGCTAGCAAATGGTGGCACAGAAAACCATGACAGTGCCCAAGGGTTGGCTCTAAATGTGTATTACCCTGAACATCCCTCTTTGAAGGAGTCCCTTGGTGCTACGTATAGTGTTTGGAAGAGATATGAGGTTGTTGCACATCAATATAACATCCTCAGTCTATAAATATGGGAGCCAGAAACCACTGAAATGTATATGTTTGAGCACCGGGTATCTCTACGTTCCTTGAAGCCACATCACCATTGACAGCCAGATTGCTAAATAAATTGTCATTTCATATTCTGAACCAGCCATCTCCACTTTTCCAAATGGAAGAACCTGACAACAACATATCTGCCTTGACAGGGTTTATCTTGCTTAGATATGGTACTGGAGAGATAAAACAAGAAAACTGGTTGCATGAGAGTCATTCCCTGGAAATTATAAGGATTGAATCTCAGACGTTCAGATGTTTGCCTTGTTCTCACAGCCTTGCTGTTCTTCACACGTGCTCTTGCCACCAGGAAAAAAAAAATGCCTGGAAAATCTCCCGGCTATACCCATTCCTTTCCCTGAAAGATTTCCCAACCAGGAAAGATTTAGCCTCCGATTTTTCCAAGACAGAAACCTCTCCGCCTTCACAAACCTGCAGTGTAAGATGCTTCCTGTGACCGAAGAGGTTAAGGGTTTCATTATTACATTAACCTTTCAGGTTTTTAGATTCTGCAGAAGTGAATTGTCAGAGAGAAAAAGATGAGGTCCTTTTGAAGGGGGGCGGGGGAGTTAAAGGGATCACCCAAACAGAAAAGGAAGATAATTAATAACCAAGGAATGACAAGGGGAGGGAAAGACCACAAAGATGCCATTAAGGTGAACAATAATTTTGTGATGGTATTTTCTACCTGAAATGTCAGATTTCCTTCCTTCTTTTTTTTTTTTTTAATCTATTTCCTTTTTATTTCATTCACCTCTGCCAAACCTCCAGATGTGACTTAAGAAAAAAGAAAAGATTGATTGCTGAGTATCCTATGGGAATTTCCCAACTAAAAGAAGCCTTTCTCCAACCCGGCACTTTTGAGAAGGCTGAGCATTCTGGGACCTGCAGTCCCAATAAAATATGTGGATTCAGAGAACTGTAGACCTATCATACCTGCATGGCACCAGGTGGCAGAAAAGGTGATTCAGGACAGATTCTCTGGATAACACATTATCCTAGATTGGCAGTAAGTAAGAATTAGCTCTCAAACTATCTTTCGGTTTAAGATTACAAGCTTGCATTGACAAGAATATTCCATTGGCCGGCTTGTGAGTATTCAAAAAGTATCAGTAATGCAGTGACCCGGACAAACAGCCCTGTAGAGTAGGCTGCTAATTGAATATCACCCTCACTTTACAGAGGGAAGAAATGAGGCTGAATCCATGGTGAATCCATGGCTGAAACAAAATTTGAACCAGCAGGTTTCCAGTTCATAGCTTGTACACATTGATCAGGCAAATACCAGGTGAATCTTCTATTCGCTATTGGTCTACATGCAAGTTAAAAAGAGTTGAACCTCAAATTCCAAGATGCATAATTGTACATAGGTCAATCATGAAATAAATGTGATGCTGGATAGAAAGCACAAAAGTGAAAGAATCCCAACCATTTCATTTATTCCATATTATTTTCCAGGATCCAAAAAGCAGCAGATTGCAATTCTTCACCCAGGGCTAATAAACCCCTCCTTCTAAATAATCACATTTTAAGATGGGGGGAGAGGGGGAACATGCAATTTTCAAAATCTCCTAAACCAGAGCTTCTCAGTTGACTTGGATGGTCACAGAATTTCATTTACTTTCATGACACCAATCTTACAGGGCCTTTTATGTGGTTTTTGAAATAGGATCACTCTGGTTTAGGAAAAGGCTTGTGATCAAGACTTCTAGAGGAGAATAAGTTATAAACAATATTCTATCATGCAAGAGTTGGGCTTCTTTTGACCTCGGCCAGTTGAAAAATTGGAAGAATCCCTTACACCAAACAAAGTTCTCTATCCTTTCATTTCCCTATTGGGATTTAAGTGCTGGGCAACATTTTTCTCAAATTATAGACATAATGAGTTAGAATACTAAATATTTGTCTCTCCCGATCCTGGGCTTTTAGTCCTGCACTCTTATTGCCTGTGGGATCTCAACATATAGAGCAAGTTCTTATTTTCATTTTGTTTTAATCTGCTTTTACACATCCAGTAGATCGGTCAACTCATCTTTCCACACTCTGGTGGAAATACTAATGCACACAGGTGGCACCTTTTCACAGTCCTAACTCCATGTCCTATGTCCCTCCAAGCACCACAAACACTGGTGTCCACTCTTGCCCTGAGAAGTCCCTAAGGCGTTGAACAAGACTGACAGATGAGAAATATTATGAGAGTTTGTGTATGCATCTCTCTCAAAATGCAGTGTATATTCAGTTTCATATTGCCCAAGTGAGGAGGAGAATAAATCTATTCAAGCTCCACATTCCAGTTCTGGACTCCTGGGCAGACAGCCCTTTAAACACTCTCAGCTTAGCAAGACCAAGTACAACTGCTTTCTTCCGAACAACCCTTTTGCCCACAACCACGGCTCCCCCACCCCACCCCACCCATTTTATATTGGGACAGATGTTCAGACATGTATTCAACTCTGCACACTGCCTGCCTGTCTGTGGAAACTCCTGAAGACAGCCAGTTAGAGATGAGTTTACAATACACCAATTCAGACCGGGCTTTGCAGCAAAAGGACTCCCAACAAACGGAGCGAGGAAAGAGGAACGTCTTCAGGGTAAGGAAACTCAAACACTCTAGCCTGGATTTTAATGCTGCACCATCTGAATCCCAGTCAGGTTTCAACCATTCATCCATCCGTTCTGGACTGCTTTGGGGATGGGGGGGGGGAGGTTGGACCCCCTCTCCCCTCCTCCTGTCATCATTGCATCAAAGCCAAATGTTTGGGCATCCCTGAGGAGGAACCTTGTGTTCTTTAATATTAGGGAGCAAAAGAAGGAAACCTGAGGGGGGTTCTGAACTTAGGGAGTGGGGTGCTTTGCTAGGAAAATTGGTGTTGAAACAGGAGGGAGAAGGAAAAGAGGAGAGAGCAGAGGTGGGATGGGGAGGGACTTCTCCCCCAAATCCTCTCTTTGCACACCCACACATATGTGTGTGACTGGAAAACATAAACCCAGGAAGAAGCACCTTCTCTTCTTTGCACTATCTAGGGGCAGCTGCTGTCCAATGCCACCAGGGTTATAGTCCACCCCCCCCCCCCCGCCGCCCCAAAGCAGAACCTCTGCAGGATAAAACAGCTGTCTTGAAACCATTGCCGCCGTCAAAACTGGTCACCTCTTTGCAGTGATTCCCCCCCAAACCTAGCTGTAATCACGCACACATCTGGGCAAGAGCATCAGGTCCATACTCTCATCAAGCCTAATGGGTTTTTTTTTTTTTTCGCATCACTCCTGGCTGGACCATTTTTGCCCATCCCCTAGAGAGATCCACGGGTGGAGGCTCCCCTCTCTGCGTGACATACCTGGAAGGAAGAGCAGGGCAGTGGTGGCCGTGAAGACGATCCAGCAGACAGGCTGATACATCTTTGGGGAGGGGGGAGGGTGCCAAGCTGCAGTCGTCTGGAGCTGCTGGGCTAGCTGCTTTCCTCGGAGCTGAATTCTGAGTAGGTTTAAATCCAAGGTTTGCAGAGGGAGGGAGAGTGAGCGAGTTAGTGAGCTAGAAGGAGCGAAAGAGAGAGATGGGGACAGGCAATGTCTCTGATTTTTCTCCCCCCTCCCCTCTCTCTTTCCCCTCTCCCTCTCTTTCCACCCTGCACATAACACACTAGCAGGAGAAACCTTAGCCCCAGCATAACCAGGCTGTACGGGGGAAGCTGAGTAGACCTCCTACCAGGCATTCATTGGTTCCAATCTCCTGAGTGACACACTGGTTCTTCTAAGGTTTTGGACACCACTGAAAGTTCAACTCAAGGGAGCCAGCTGCTCCTTTGATGGCCTCGCGGGTGCTCTTCTCTCTTTCCAAAGTCCCCCCCCCCCCCAAGCAGGGCTTCTCAAGGGAGTGACACAAGGGGAGGACGTGGTGTGCAAGGAAAACCAAATCTCAGGCCAGGATGGGGACTGGGGCCAGCAGCACTGAGGAAGGAAGGAAGGAAGGAAGGAAGGAAGGAAGGAAGGAAGGAAGGAAGGAAGGAAGGAAGGAAGGAAGGAAGGAAGGAAGGAAGGAAGGAAGGAAGGAAGGAAGGAAGGAAGGAAGGCAGACACTGGACGGTTGTTTCTGCTTGTTTTCTCTCTCTCTCTCTCTCTCTCTCTCTCTCTCTCTCTCTCTCTCTCTCTCTCGCACACACATTCAAATACACAGAGAGGGGGCTGGAGATGCTGCTCCCAGTTAGATGTCACAGAAGAATGCAACTTGTTGGAGGTGCTAATGCACTGCCAGGCATGTTTGGCTGCAGACTCTGTGCCAGTTCTCTGTTTATTAGTCCAGCTTTCCATCGTGCCCCCAGCAATGCAATCAAAATTATATTTTGCACGAAGCCCTTCAAAATTAGGAACGGGTAGGCTCCATTGGGGAGAAAAAGATGCTCAAAGGTTCTACACACAGAGGAACGCAGGCATCAATTCTGATGGAATGTGCGGATGCAACAGCAAAAAGAGGCTACTGTCAGTTCCTTCACCTGGACTCCATTTTCTCTCCATCTTTCTATAAGTAGACACCTATAACCTGGAACTGCGTTGGAGGAGATAATATTGATTGTATTCCAGATAATTCATTGTGATCCAATGCCTAGCCTGCTCGATCACACCAACAGTACAGTTCAGTTGTTTTGTGTTCTCTGTTCCGTTCCATTGCGAAGACTCTGTGTCCTCCAAATAAAACTGGTGATGAAAATGGGATGAACGGATGCTGAAGACCTTGGTTGGATTAAGCTGAACGTTGCAAAATAACCGAAGTACAGTGTGTACCATGGTTCTTGAGTGAGCCACAGCTGACTGGGTTTTCACAACACACTTAGCCAAAAGAACAAGGACAGAATCCAAAGGTATTAGCTGTATTCATACAACTTTACTCATAAGGCCAGTTAAAGACTTACTACCTGTTTTGTATAACATCTAAACTTGGTTATTGTTAACCTCGGTGAGAAGTCACGTGTTGAATAAACCCAAGCCACCTTGTGATTCAAGGTATTGTGTGCCTCCAGATAATGTATTAGTTCAGTCACCAGGTTAAATGTGCTGTTTGGAAAGTCTTTTGGGCTCACCATGCTGTACAAATCCAGCCACCGTCTGCACAAGCTGTTCCATCCATGCAGGAGAATGCACTGGGAAAATCCCACAGAAGAAGAAATGGATTTGACCATCCAGCAGCATCTGTAGCAAATTGTAAAGCACCACACAAACACGTTCATGAAGGTGCCAACCTGCAAATGCCTCCGTTGTATAGATCTTTCATGGTTTCAGCTTTCCTTCAGATGGTATTTTGTATACAAACCAAAATATGTTGGCTTCATTCGGGTTTAATAATGTATGTACACCTAGCTACCACGGTTTATGCCTTAGCATAATGCCTGAATCCAGCCAATTATAGCTTATTCAGCAAAATGTCATTAACACAAACAGTAGCATGACACAATGTGTGAATCCAATATCTGAAACAAACCATCCTTTTCACACATGTGGGTGTCAACCAGAATTTTTACTGCATGTTTTTCAGAGATACCAAAAGACTTATAGAAAGTGAAGACACAACATGCATGCTTATGTACGATTTCATTTTACCATATTCAAGAAGTATGGTCTATAAATATTTGTAAGAACTGGGTTCCATTTCTTAAACTATATGATGCATAAGCTGGAGAGCAGAATAGGAAAATATTTAATTTGTTATAGAACTTCTAGAAATATTGTGTTGAAATATTACCCTGTTACATTTCTATTGAGTGTTCATACAACTTATGCTAATACAAAATCAATTATTAAAACAGGAAAGCAGACAAAACAGTAACCCCATTTGATTTCTGTTTGGCATAGATCCTTCAAGCCCGGTGAAGCTATTACATGCTGTCTCCAAGTTTTCAAATGATTGTCATCATTTAGTTTTTGACAGTTAGAGGTATACCAGTTCTCCCTACCCAATGCTCCTGATCCGAGCTAAGCTAATTAGCAAAAAGCTTCCTTGAAAATGTAAAGTGTGTCTGGAGCAAGGCTCATGGTGGGCCCCACTGCAGAGAGATTCAAGCTGAGCTACAGGATGGAAAGAGAAAGCTTCAGAATCAGATTTAGGAGTGATCCCTGCGTGGAGCCCAGCAGCCCTAATTACGTGCTCCCTTTGGGAGAAAAATGGCCATCATGATGATCTAAAGGGCTGCTGTGAAAAATCCTTGGTATATCTTGCCAGCAAAAACACTCAGATTCAAGAGGAGTTCGACATTGTCAATGGAGATGGACATTGGATTTCAGCTGGACATTGCCAGTGGGGATGACTGGGGTTTCATATTGCAAAGTGATATGAGATCACTTTGAGCCTGTGAGCTATGAGGAAGCAGGTAGGGGTCTCTGGAGAGTCAATTCCACTACTTCTAATTGGATCCCTGCCCCTCACAATTGGATAAGGCCTTCCATGGTGATAGGAAGTTGGATTTAGGCAGTTAACAGTGCTTCCTTGAACAAAGGGTAATGGTACTTGGGAATGATCTTGGGAGACAAGACAATGAGATGCAACCAAAGGAAGATAAAGGGCAGCTTACCCCACAGCAGGAATGGGGAAAGGGGCTCAAAAGAGACCCTCCCTAATTTGGGGGTATAAAGGGGATGGAGGAAAATAATAATCAGTTGAGTATTGGCTGGCTTCACACACATGACATTATCCCCTGGTTTGTTTTATCATGGTTTCTTGAATTCACCCCAAATGCTAAACCTAACCTAAATGAACTTTGTGGCTTAGGAGTTGTGTGGACCAGAGCAGAGGCTTTTGGACTTAATTTGTAGGTGTGTTTCCCCCACCCCCCCACCCCTTGGAATGAAAGCAAAATTGCTGTGATCCAAGTTCCATTGGATCAAGCTTACAGAGCCAGGGTTGTGAAGCTGATATTATGGGTCAACAGCTTAGAAAGACCATTGGTTATCAGGAAAGGCTTAGCCTCTCTAGCAGTCCTGTCATCCTTGGAAGTGGCATTACCACTAGGAGTCAAAGGACAGAACTGAGTCACAAAGAGAGAGACACAACACCAAGCTTTGTGCTTGTGCCATATAGATACCCAGAAGGAGAAACTGAGGCCCATCTTGCTTGAGTTTTCTTTTTTCATTTGCTCTCTTCTTCCCATGTTAAGTTGAAGTAAACCAGAACATGATCTTCAGCCTCAGCTTCTTCTCACCTTCTGAGGGAACCATTGCACAAGAGATAGGAATTGGTTGCCAGGTAGTTCATGATCCACTCAAGATGTTGGTTATCACTCTGTTTTCCTCATCTCCAGTGCTGCCAAGCACCTGTACCATCAAAGGCAACATGTATCTGCCAAAGTGTTTTATAGTCTAGAAAGAGAACAAAATGAGCCAACAATTATTATGCCATTTTAAACACTTATCAAACAATTTTATTTGATAAAATGTGCCGATCAACAAAAGTTCTATACTGTCGATCCATAACATCTCCAACCAGTGAGTGATTTTTTTTCTTAAAAAGAAAAAAAGAAAATCTTATGGAATTCCCTGCCACATGATCTGCTATAGCAACAGGAAGAGACTGATATAAAGTCAGACACCGAGCACATATTGATCAACAATTTTAGCAACAGTAACTGAATGTCCACAATCAAAGGTAGCATGCATTTGAAACTATGACACTGGAGAGGGACAAAGTTGAAAGAATGAACATTTCAAACCCTTTTCCAAGTTTCCCACAGGCATACAGTAGTCATCTTTAGCATATTCTCACTCCTCAAACCCCAGGAAGTTTTCTTTATACCTGGAAAGAAATGCCTTCAAGAAGCAGCATGTTCACCACCAAACTGATGGCCACAAAGAGTCCCCTTAATATGTTTTTAAAAGACAGGAGGACAGCTATAGGGATATATAATAATATGCATTTCACTGATGCAGCTTCATAGGACAATGACAGTGGGGGATATTTGTTTTTGCCTAGAAGGAAAAGCATCCAAAATGCACATTTAAATTGATAGGCAGCATCGGTTCTAAGTGGAGACATTATGGTCCACTGAATGCATTTTAATACAGGAAGGGTGATTTTTTTCCCTTTCACTTTTTATACATACACACACACACATTGCCCAGATGAATATTTACCGGTGGAATCATTTTAAGCTTTCGGGGAAAATGATAGACAGTCTTAAGTCTTCTTGAAAGGAAGAGGTACTTTTTAATCCTTTCCAGCCCAAAAGAATGTTGGAAAGAAATTATGTAAAAGAGGCTCAGGACACTCTCGGTCAGCAGGATAGTTCTCAGGAAACAGAGCAGGACTAAATTTGGTGTTGAGGGTAGGGGGATGAGAGAAGCCACCAAAAGAGAGATGGAGTTAAAAATAAGCTGGATTCAGCTGAGGGCTGCAACGAAAAACATTCTTGGGGGGGAAAAAATAGCGCAGGAGGAGAAGCACTTGGACAGTGGCTCCAAACGCTACTGATTCCTCCATTCTAAGCTCTCTTCCTCCTCCCCATTCCAGACACATGACCAAGAATGGTCATGTGGCTGCAAAGCTCTCCTGTGTTTCTGAGTGCACACATACGCTCAACATACACAGAATTTGAGGGGAAAGGGGAACACACTCAAACACATTAATTTGCTAAAGAAAAGAAAACAGAGATGCCTTCTGTGGCCACTTCTAGTAAAGAAGATGGAAAGAATTTCAGAAGCGATGCACGATTACAATTAGAATCCCATAAGAAACAGTGACAGCTGGAAGCAACAGGTGTATGATAAGTAACTATATGTAATTTGTTTGGATTTGGTTTAATTCAGTATGGGAACCCAGTCCCTTAAATATGTAAATTATGGTTTAGGTTAATGTGTGAAACCAGCCAAATAAAATATATTTGACCAGCCATGGTTGAATATAATGAGTGAATCAATCCAAGTCAAAGTAGGAAAGTTGAATGGTTTTATAAGCTGGATCTCATTCATACATGGCAGTAATGAGTGGTCTGTTTTAAACAATTTTTTTCAGTAAGGTTTAGGATTGTGAGAAGCCAACTAATCGTTGCTTAGTTAACAAACCCTTAGTTAACAATTAACATTCCACAGCATCGCACAGTCTTTCCCAATCACGGTGTCCTTGAGATGGGTGGATTATCAGAAATGGCCCCGCTAGCTGGCATATTCTGGGAATTTAAGCATACCCATTTGGAGGGTACCCTCTTTGGGGAAATTTGGCTACAGTGAATATACAACTGCTGAGAAAGATTTTAAGGCTATAGAGTAGTAGAAGACTTGCATCTTCTTTGTAGGAAGCAATTCCATAAGTACAGTATATGGCCAAACCCTATATAGGAACTGCATCTATATGACCCAGTCCTATAGAAGGGCCAATCAGATAGGTTTTTTCATAACACTGACCACAGGGAAGACTTCCGCCACTTCTGAAAATGTAAAACAGCAGTTGGGGGCTTGTAGCCCTCCAAATGTTGTTCAGCTACTGCCCCAGCATCAGCTGTCTGGTGTGCAGTCACAGCAATAACATTTGGTTAGTCCACAAGTCAAACCACCAAGAAATATGGTACCGATATCTGTAGGTACAAGACAGCAGCTTTGTCCTCAGAGGCAGGTGCAGGTTGAATAAACCAGGACACTCCAGCACGGTGTCTACTCATGAGTAAAAGATGCAGAAACAACCATTGTCTCTAGCAAATAACAAAGAGCACCTGTTACTTTCTTGCCTTTTCAAAGACCCCCTCCCTAGCTGATCTGGTGGTTGTTAATATAAAGACCACCTCCTCTCTCAAGGTTCTTAGTCTTTGGCTTAGCTGCTGCTCCAGCCTTCATTCTTCTGTTCCTCAAAGATAACCCCCTCCAAGGACTAGGGGTCTGAGCTGGTGCATTTGTGGGAGACGCAAGCCTCCAGACTGGGTCACCCTTCAGTCTCTCTGAAATCGGCATTTCAACAGGGCCTGCATCAGAAGGTGAAGGTGATGGGAGCTGATGGCAACTGTAAAAAGCAAAACCTTGAAGACCAGTTGCTCTAATTTGTGGAATGTAGACCGAGGATCAGTAATTGACAGCCATTAAAGACAAACTGAGTCCTTCTTGGCCTTCTCACTGCAACCCCAAATGGAATAAAAACGGGGAGATACCAGAGGCTGGCTGAAGATTCTGGAGGCTGCAGTCTCAATACATGTGAAAAATGCCAAGCTGTTTGAGTCATTTTTTTGGTTCCCAAGCAGTAAAAGTGATAAATCACATCTCTTTGGTGTTAGTCAAATAACAATAATTTAGAAACTATAATAATAACAACTCTTCAGATAACAATTTGTTGTTGTTGTTGTTTAGTCGTTAAGTCGTGTCCGACTCTCCGTGACCCCATGAACCATACTGCGCCAGGCCTTCCGGTCCTTCACTGCCTCCCTGAGTTTGCTCAGTTTCATGCTCATTGCTTCAGTGATGCTATCTAACCATCTCATCCTCTGCCGTCCTCTTCTCCTTTTGCCTTCAATCTTTCCCAGCATCAGGGTCTTTTCCAAAGAGTCCTCTCTTCGCATTAGGTGACCAAAGTATCTGAGCTTGAGCTTCATTATCGATCCTTCCAATGAGCAATCATGGTTGATTTCCTTTAAGATTGACTGGTTTGACCTCCTAGCAGTCCAGGGGACTCTCAAGAGTCTTCTCCAGCACCACAGTTCAAAGGCATCAATTCTTCGGCGCTCCGCCTTCTTTATGGTCCAGCTCTCACAGCCATACATTACTACTGGAAAAACCATAGCTTTGACTATGCGGATCTTTGTCGGCAAGGTGACGTCTCTGCTTTTTAATATGCTATCTAGGCTTGCCATAGCTTTCCTCCCAAGGAGCAAGCGTCTTTTAATTTCATGGCTGCAGTCTCCATCTGCGGTGATCTTGGAGCCCAAATAAATGAAGTCTGTTACTGCTTCCATTTCTACCCCTTCTATTTGCCAGGAATTGATGGGTCCAGATGCCATGATCTTAGTTTTTTAATGTTGAGTTTCAAACCAGCTTTCGCACTCTCCTCTTTCACCCTCATCAAGAGGCTCTTTAGTTCTTCTTCACTTTCTGCCATTAGGGTGGTATCGTCTGCATATCTGAGGTTGTTGATGATTCTCCCTGCAATCTTAATTCCGGCTTGTGATTCTTCCAGCCTGGCATTTCTCATGATGTACTCTGCATATAGGTTAAATAAGCAGGGTGACAGTATACAGCCTTGTCGTACACCTTTCCCTATTTTGAACCAATCGGTTGTTCCGTGACTGGTTCTAACTGTTGCTTCTTGGCCTGCATACAGATTTCTCAGGAGACAGGTAAGGTGGTCTGGTACTCCCATCTCTTTAAGAATTTGCCACAGTTTGTTGTGATCCACACAATCAAAGGCTTTTGCATAGTCAATGAAGCAGAAGTAGATATTTTTCTGGAACTCTCGTGCTTTCTCCATGATCCAGCGAATGTTGGCGATTTGATCTCTAGTTCCTCTGCCTCTTCGAAACCCAGCTTGTACATCCGGTAGTTCTCGGTTCATGTATTGCTGAAGCCTAGCTTGTAGGATTTTGAGCATAACCTTGCTAGCATGTGAAATGAGTGCAATTGTGCGATAGTTTGAGCATTCTTTGGCATTGCCCTTCTTTGGAATTGGAACGTAAACTGACCTTTTCCAATCCCGTGGCCACTGTTGCGTTTTCCAAACTTGCTGGCATATTGAGTGCAGCACTTTAACACCATCGTCTTTTAGTATTTTAAATAACTCAGCTGGAATACTGTCATCTCCACTAGCTTTGTTGTTAGCAATGCTTCCTAAGGCCCACTTGACTTCACTCTCTAGGATGTCTGGCTCAAGGTCAGCGATCACACCAGCGTGGACATCAGGGACATTAAGATCTTTCTTGTATAGTTCTTCTGTGTATTCTTGCCACCTCTTCTTAATCTCTTCTGCTTCTGTTAGGTCCCTGCCTTTTTTGTCCTTTATCATGCCCATCTTTGCACTAAACGTTCCTTTCATATCTCCAATTTTCTTGAAGAGATCTCTAGTCTTCCCCATTCTATTGTTTTCCTCAATTTCTTTGCATTGTTCATTTAAGAAGGCTTTCTTATCTCTCCTTGCTATTCTCTGGAAATCTGCATTCAGTTGCTTATATCTTTCCCTTTCACCCTTGCTTTTCGCATTCCTTCTTTCCACAGCTATTTGTAAAGCCTCATCAGACAGCCATTTTGCTTTCTTGCATTTCTTTTCTTTGGGATGGTTTTAGTTGCTGCCTCCTGTACAATGTTACGGACCTCCGTCCATAGTTCTTCAGGCACTCTGTCTACCAAATCTAATCCTCTAAATCTATTCATCACCTTCACTGTGTACTCACAAGGAATATGATCTAAGTCATACCTGAGTGGTCTAGTGGTTTTCCCTACATTCTTCAATTTAAGCCTAAATTTTGCAGTAAGAAGCTCATGATCTGAGCCACAGTCAGCTCCTGGTCTTGTTTTTGCTGTCTGTATAGAGCTTCTCCATCTTTGGCTGCAAAGTATGTAATCAATCTGGTTTCGGTATTGACCATCTGGTGATGTCCATGTGTAGAGTCGTCTCTTGTGTTGTTGGAAAAGAGTGTTTGCTATGACTAGCTTGTTCTCTTGACAGAACTCTATTAGCCTTTGCCCTGCTTCATTTTGTACTCCAAGGCCAAACTTGCCTGTTATTCCGATTACTCCTTGACTTCCTACTTTAGCATTCCAATCCCCTATGATGAAAAGGACATCTTTTTTGGTGCTAGTTCTAGAAGATGTTGTAGGTCTTCATAGAAGCGGTCAACCTCAGCTTCTTCAGCATCAGTGGTTGGGGCATAGACTTGGATGACTGTGATATTGAATGGTTTGCCTTGGATACGCACTGAGATCATTCTGTCGTTTTTGAGGTTGTACCCCATTACTGCCTTTCCCACTCTCTTATTGACTATGATTGCAACTCCATTTCTTCTAAGGGTTTCTTGCCCACAGTAGTAGATATAATGGTCACCCGAATTAAATTCACCCATTCCCGTCCATTTCAGTTCGCTGATTCCCAAGATGTCGATGTTCAGTCTTGTCATCTCATGCTTGACCACATCCAGCTTGCCTTGGTTCATAGATCTTACATTCCAGGTACCTATACAATATTGTTCTTTGCAGCATCGGACCTTCTTTTCGCTTCCAGATACATCCACAGCTGAACGTCCTTTCGGCTTTGGCCCAGCCGCTTCACTCTTTCTGGAGCTACTTGGAATTGCCCTCCGCTCTTCCCCAGTAGCATATTGGACACCTTCCGACCTGAGGGGCTCATCTTCCGGCGTCATATCTTTTAGCCTTTTAACATTGTCCATGGGGTTTTCTTGGCAAGGATACTGGAGTGGGTTGCCATTTCCTTCTCCAGTGGACCACATTTTGTCAGAACTCTCTGTCATGACCTGTCCGTCTTGGGTGGCCCTGCACGGTATAGCTCATGGCTTCACTGAGTTACGCAAGCCCCTTCGCCACGACAAGGCAGTGATCCATGAAGGGGTCAGATAACAATATCAAGGTATTATTCTGTAGAGTAAGGGACAGAGGTGGCCTTCCTTAGCAGTTGACAGTCACCAGTTAAGCTTAAATTGAAGGCATGTTTAACTTTTTTGTATACAATGGGAAATGTTATTCCCCCCCCCCAATCAACCACTTACCCACTGAGTTCATCAATTCTTGAAATAGGTTCATTGCCTCTCTCTCTTTACTTCTCTACCCGCCAGTGTGCCTGTCTCTCTTTCTCTTCATGAAAAGCTACCCTTTTCTCTTCGACATCTTGTTAGAATGTGAATACTGGTAGTCCCCAGTTTAAGAACGGGATCCGTTCCTGACATCTGTCCTTATGTCGAATTTGTATGTAAGTTAGAACAGTATTATTTCATAATACTGTATAAGTAGTATTGTATAATGAACTTGAACCATTGTGAATTTAACTCATATCATTGTGTATTTGACTTGAATTTTGCTACAATAGGTCCTGTTTTTAACTATGGGTTGCTTGTAACCTGGGAATTCTTAACCCAGGGACTCCTGGGTTATTGATTTGCATTTCATACAAGTCAAAGAAAAGCATCTTCTTTTAACAAAAATGTCCTCCAAATTTGCAAATTACCTAAGGGATAAATAGAACATAGTGCGGGTGAAGGCAGGGCAAGATAGATGTGTTGCTATTCAGTTAGCAAGCCCCAGTCACTTGCGGTCAAACCATTGTTTGGGTAGGAAGCTTTTAGAAAAAGATAATTACTGCTTGGGTTTTTCGGACCACACCAAATCATGGTTTACATTAACCCAACTAACTGGCTTGGCATGCCACACTGAACCATAAACTAACACCCTGGGCACAACAGAGCCAAACAGATTGTAGGCGACAGTGTTGCGTGTCAACATAAATACATACACAGAGAAAAAGAATGGAGGCCTCCAGTGCCGTAACTGAAAGACTAACCTCTTGAACAATTCTAGAATTTCAAGCAGGCATAGCAAAGGGGAGATCTGCATGCAGATTAATCCAAACAGATTAGGAAAGAAGGGAATAAAAGCTCTAACCAAGATATAATGCTCTTAAACACTTTCAGTACCGGCACTCTGAGACATGAACAATATACTGAGGTATATCTTCTGCATTTCAACCTACTTCTTTATCCTCTTCAGCTGCTAAAAAGTCCTTAATCCTTTCATACAGTCAAACGGCTTGTTCTCCGAGCATTGAGCAATATTGCTTCTCTCTAAAATGTGCCTTGTTCCTTTTGCATTGAAGAATTTGGTTTGTGTTTTCTTGCTTCCCTCCCCCTGCTCCCTCTTTGCATGATATTGTTTCCCTGCCAGCTTTCATTCTACTTGAGGAAGAGAAAAGAATTACTTCAGAAAGTAATTCAAAGGAGAAAAGAACTTCAGAGAAGCTCCCATGGATAGAATGTGGTGTTTTTACATTTATTTTGTTGCTCAATGGATAAAGGATGTACATGAATGTCTTATAGCTGCATCTGTCCAATAGTCTGAAGTTTTTCAAGCTTTCCTTACTTCCATTAAATTCCCAATGCAGCCTTACAGTCATGTTTCTGTTTAATAGGAGCCTTGCCCTGGAGAAATGGTTGGAAAAGTTCTCCTTCCATTGCCAAAATTCAGAAAAGTCATCCACCCAATTTCTCCAGCCACAACTTAGTTAAGAGTTTGGAAAGGTCAGTTCTAAGCAGGCCTGGGGGCCCCAGGGGACAGGTGATCTAGAGAGGTGGCTCTGTTATTTTTAACATCTCTTCGCTTATTTTTGTTTTGTTTTAGTTTGGTTTTTTAAATATATTTTTATACTTTTTAATGTATTTATTGATTGTTTTTTAACCCTGTTGTACGCCACCCAGTCACTTGGAAAAAGTGAGATGGGCAGGTAATAAATTGTGCAAATAAACAAACTAGTTTTTGGGATTCCTCTCCTCCTCTGGCATGGCTGCACAACTCCTCTCAAGCTGTAGTTGGTTAGTTCACGAATAAGGCTAGATAGCGCAATCATGGCTTAAGGAAAAGAATAGGGACTTTTTGTTGAATGGAGGGGGCCCTGTCTTGTAGATCTGGGAAGAACCAATATTTTGATTTAAAGGTGCCGCTGAAGTTTCTTGTCTAACAGCAAAGAATCTTATCCAGTTAATCTGTTTGCAGCTATCATGATAGAAAGGAGAAATGAAGGGGGAGATCTTGGTATGATGGAAACAATGAAACCTGTTTTCTTATGCCTGTGGCCCGTAAAGCTCACATTCTTTGTTACAAAATATCCAGAAAAGAAGCAAAGTGGAAATTAATGATTGCAAGGGTTTTTTTTGCAAAATCAGTTCTTGCAAACCCTAGAACCCATAGTGTTACAAAGGCAAGGAGAAAGTTCAACTTCTTCCTTGCATACGAGCTAATTATTTTTTTCTTTCTAAACACAGAGAAACAACATCTGTTTCATCCATCAAGCTTTATATGCAAACCAGGTCATGATGGCTTGTTCAACCAATCATAGTTTAAATAACCCTAGCTTAGCATAGTATGTGAGTGCAGTTATTGTGTCTAAAAGTAACTACAGCTTATTGAAGTGATGCAGCTTCAAACCAGTACCGTGAAGTGGTGTTTCAACAAGCATTTGAATGAAAGACCCCAAAGTTGGTCCTGTGTTTCAGAGTTATCTCTTTTGTCTTATAAACAGTTAACTTGCTAGACCCCAATCATATGTCCTTTCCCTAAAACAACAAAACTTTAGTACTTCTTTACTGGGAAGGTCCTTCTTTAGCACTTTAATGGTTGACTAACTCTTTCTAGTTCCCTTAAGAACCTCCATCTCATCATCCAGCTTTATTTTTATAACTAGGCCATCTAGCATCAGCTGGCCAATTTATGGTTCAGTAGCTCTGTTCTCATGTCACACAGATTGTCTGGGGTGGGGAAAAGGGATAGCATGTAACTGAAGTCAACATTAATTGATCCAGATAGTTAACCTTGTGGGTGTAAGTTTGAGGTCTAAAGGGGCTCAGTCTTATTTGGGATTAAAGTAGTCCTCCTTCCCACTCTTATGTTTTATGTGTTTGGAAGTTAACTAGTTCTCACCTCTTCTGAGATCAAGGGGATGTTTCTCCTGCACCTTTGCATTACCGTAGCCTAAGGCTACCAAGTCTGATCTGCAAAAATTCAGATAATCACTAAATGGCAGCAAAGAGATACTGTTTGCTACCATCCAGTGGCTGCCTGGATTTTTGCAGTTCAGATCTGTTAGTTCCAGTTTAGCTCATTCCAACACTTAGTCATTGTCACCCACAGCAGAATTTCCATTTCCTTTTATTGTACTGCAGTGATGGGATTGTGAGAAATGACTCTTGTCTGGGTAGCGTTGATCAAAATGTCATGTGTGGGTGTCCAGAAAAACACCAGGGAGAAGGTTGAGAATCTACAGAAAGCCACAGCTCCTGTTCCATAAGTTGGCAACCTATTTTCAAAGATAATTAATGAAGGTATCATTTTGTTTAAAGATGGGCCTCTCTTAAATAGCAGCAGCAACAATTGAAAAGGAAAATAAGAGAAGCCAAAAATGTTTTTCTTCTTCCCTCCCTCCCTCCCACCCACCTTTTTTTTTTTTTTTTTTTGGTCTGTTCTATTGGGTTTTCAGAGAGCTCAACTAGTCCTGGTAAAATATTAGATTAAAGTACTATGGGGTGGGGGTAGACATGTGGCAAGGAATTTTTCAGATAAAGCTGAGAAAGTTGTAAAAAGAAGAAAGGATATTTGAAAAAGGAAAGGAAATTGTCTGTCTGTGAGCTTAGTTTTGGATTATAATGCAAGAGGAAACAAGATTTGGAGATTACAAAGTTTTGCACCCTGCCTAATCCCCATCTTCATTAAAGGTCAAAAAACATTTTTTTAAAAAAATCTGCCTCTGTAGATGTGACTTCCTTCAATGAATCTCTCTCTCTCTCTCTCTCTCTCTCTCTCTCTCTCAAACTTGGTTTCAATAAAATGCAACATCTGTTGAATTTAGGGATTTTTTTTTAAAAAAAACCCCAATGTATATTTCACATACTGTTTTGTAGTGTTACAAAGATATTAAGCTGGTTGACTTAGTCAATAGAGTCTTTTCCCCAATGCTATTTTCATGATTTTCCTTTTTTACATCAAGATTCTGCTAAAAGCCCAGATATACTAAACAACAAGTTTAGCTCCCAGTTTCTAGATAGATGATAGAGAGATAGAGATAGAGATGAGATAGGGATAGAGTTATGGAACTACCAAGGAGAAAACCACACCTCCACCAACACTGGCTACTATATATACACAAGGAAAAAACCCACACTCCCTCACACTGATGATGTTACCTAGTTGGGTAATGAAACGTCTGCAAGCAAACAACCAAGCTCAGAGAGCACCAAGGACTCCACAATCTTGCTGTAACTCTAACAACATCTTAACATGCATTTTGCCAAGATGACAACGGTAACAACCAATAATTTCCAACAAACTTGGCAACTGTTGCTTTTATTGATTTACTTTATTTGCCAGAGTCCCCCCGCCCCCGACTCCACCTTTGGTTATTTATGTTTTCCTTCTGACTTCTGTTTACATGTTATGCTGTTTGAGTCCATCCAAAATGGGTGTTGGTGTGTTTTTGTATACAGTTGGGAAAACAGGGAACAGGGGCCTTACCCAGATAAGCAGGGATTAACACCAGACAAACAATGAAGTGGAAAATGATACCCTAATCAAGGAACTAGCAAGGAGAAAACACCCCCCCACCAACACTGGCAGGGCAAGCTACTGTATATAAAAAGGAGCAAAACTCCACACTCCCTTGCACTGATGATGTTACCTAGTCCGATAATGAAACATCTGGAACCAAATAACCAACCTCAAAGAGCACCAAGGACTCCACTGGGAAGTCAAACCAACATTCTGGAAGAAGGCAGTGGCAAATTACTTCCATAATGCAGCCAAGAAAATTAAATGTCCTTGTCCATGAGGTCACCAGAAATTGATAGGAGTCTTTACCTTTTCACCTCTCCTTGGTTCTGCACAGCAAGTATTTTCCATATACTGCATGATCATCTCTTGTATGGTACATCTCTTAATACATCTCTTAAAATGATATTTCAAATGTACTGTGCAATGCCATCTGCTCCTACACTGCATGTTTTACACTTTCTGGCCAATTGGGAGATCCTTTAATTTTATCTCTCCTTATATTTTATGTGTTATGTAATCAGGGCATGAAACAAAAATTGGAGCCAGTGAATTATTTTTCTAGAGTGAGCGTTATGTCTGTTGGGTGGAGGGGAGGCAAGATGTTCAAAAGAGAGAACCAAGCTTTTGCTAGATTAACGATTTTTGAGAAGGAGCAGAGCAAGAATGTCCTCAATTTTGATTAAATGAGGGTTTACCGTTTAGTTTTCATGTGTTGGTGGGTTCACCGATGCCCTTGATTTTCACCAGTTGTGCACGGGGGGCTGCAGGGGCATAAATAAATAAAAGGTGAAATACTGCAAATCCCTGATCTACAAAGAAAAGTTTTCTCATGAAATCAGACTGGCCAAGAAACAGTTATTCGGTATGGCTACATATGTGTTGGTGAATTTTCCAGTAAGAAAATTAGCCTTCTGCAACCAGACAGAATTCTGCATCAGGGCGAATGGGTTTCACTGACCTACTCCAAGCCTGCAAAAGGAATATTCATTAAGTAGCCCCGAACTGAAGAATTCAGTCTTTCTAGTAAACTTTCCTTCCAGCCCACCCCATGAATTCTGTAGTGATGAAATAATCTGGGCAAAATAAATTAGCACAGTTTTGGCATTCAAATCCCTGGATGAATGGTACCAACTTGAGGCTGTTTCCTGGACTCCAACATCCCTTCTCTCCAGGTAGAAGCACAACCAAGCTCTCTTCTCAGGTCCATTGGTGGTCAATTTCATTATTTCTCTTCTGACTGCCAATTTCTTCTGCATTTTAAAACAAACAAAATCCCCATCCTATGATGATAGACAGAAAAGCCTTGACTTGAAAATCCCCCGCCCAAAATCATCAAGCGCCCCCCCCGGCACCAATTAATTACAATTCCCAGCATGCCTCACTGTTGTCTATGCAGGGTGGGATTGCTGGAAGTTGTTGAGAGGGTTACAGTCTTCCCATCTCTCAAGAACTCCCCCAAGCTAGAAAATAGAAGCTGCAAACATGAGAGTTGTGATAAAGATCTTATTTAGATCAGCTCAATTAACAAGTATGTGAGCAAAGCAGAGAGAATTTCTAATTGCTATTGATTTTATGCTGGAGGTGGTACTCTGAAGACTACTCTAATGGCCAGCAACGTAAAACCAATAGACAGATGGACTACAGGGAACAGATACTCTGTTCACCAATTTACAATGACAGGCTTTCAGATCTTGAAAAATGAAGTTGGTTTGAAGGGATGAAAGGATTCTGAATGTCACACCCCATGACTGGGAGGTGAAACTGGGTGACATCAGGCCAGTCCCTTTCCTTCACCCTGATCTACCTCACAAGATTGCTCTGGAGGCAAAATTAGGGAAGATAAACTTCACGTACACCAAATTGAGTTCCCAGAGGAGAGCTGAAATTTAAATGCAATAAATAGATGAATAAACAATATATGCTAAGAAATAGTTAAAGCAAATGAGCTGTAGAGCACAAACGCTACCACTTGTAGAAATGGTAAAGCTGTAGGCATTAAAAAAAAAAAAAGGTTATATTTTATTTTATTTTTACAGGGGAGAAGCTGGTAATCTCTTTATTGAATGTTGAAAATGTAAGCAAAATATTGATGTTTATTTCTACAACAGCTTCTAAGCGCTGTAATATTTCTTCGGCAATTTATTTTTGTTTCTTAGGAGTGGGGCAAAATGCTTACAAAGCAAACTCGCTGCTGTAGCAGCCAGAGTCCTGCTGGAATTCAGCAGCTACAGTGGAAAAAGGATACTTTTTAAAAGTTTTTCATCCGAGGAGAGTTCCCATTAAAAACCACACAACCCAAAACAAATTCACCCTGGAATCAATCGCTTTGGAAGGGCTTTGCTCTTTATTTGTTTCCGGTATCGTACAAGGAAATGAAGGGGCTTCTGATATACTGGATTCCTGCCCAGCTTCCAGATCACCAGAAATCATGAGCTTTCCACAAGCACTGCTAGTGTTTTAAGATTAGTGTTCTCCCCATTCTAGCCAACCTCTCTGCATCGTTTGAAGGGCTTGTGGTCTCAATCTTCTACCTAACAAATCTAGGGTTTCAGGTTATGCTGTTCAGCTTTTATTCCTAAGAATGATGGATCAAAGTGAGGACCCACTAGTTTTTCTTCCTTTGAAATTTTGCCCAAGAACAACATCTAAAGAGGAGCAACAAGGTGTTTTGATTTCTTTTTCCCCCCCACCAGTAAAACTTGGCTTATAAGCGGAGATAATGTGAATCAGTTGGAATAGTTGGCAGCTGAGACCCAATGAGTTAACAATTTGGGTTTATTTCCATTTAATTTCATTTCCCTTGGAATTAAGTCTTCTGCTCTCTGCTTTGTTAGCTTCCTCTGGAAAGATTAAACAGTAACCCCAGTTGAGATACACAGCTATATGCAAAGCAATAAATGCATATGCACAGATCATAAAACAAACAGAACTAAATAAACAACGCTGGATATCATTTTCTAAAGCACATAACATCACAACTGCATAATTGATCAAAGGGAAAAAAATAAGGCCAGGTATACAAAATAAGTTTCTCTCTTTTGTTGCTTGATGTTCAAAGAACATTTTTTTGTTTCTATTGCTTCTAAATATATATATATATATATTCCATCCCAAAGGAATTAGCATGGCAGATGAGATGTCTAGCAAGTTCAATCTGTGAGATAGAACTCTACAGAGTAGTCAAAATAGAACTTACTGAAAGTCTCAGAAGTTTTAGGATGAGGAATGGAACAAAGTTTCATCTTTTTTCCTGACCTTAACTTCATCTCCTCCAATTTCTGTATCAGTTTGCACATTTGTTCTGGGTTGCTATGGAATGATCTACACCAGGGAAGAACAGTCCATAGCCACCTAAACCCAAATTTAGGTACAAATCCTAGAATACTAATGCTTAATGAAACAGACGGGAAGTAGGAGAGAAAGCAATCACGCAGAGAGGTTAGCTTAGATAAATTAATTTCTAACTTTAATAAAATATAACATAATAAAACTTTAATAAAATATAAATTAATTTGATTTCATTTTGTCCAATCACCCTTGAAGGTCAATTCCTAGCACTCCACTCAAAGTTGATCCATAGATAGATGATAGATAGATAGAGATAGAGATAAATGATACACAGTTTTGCTATATACTGTTACTTAATAAATATGCATTGGACTGAACTGTAATAAGGAAACTGTGGAGTATGATCACTTCATCAAGAGGCAGGGTTCACACACAAACCACAATGTAGTCTGTTTGACTTTGGCTTAGGATATTGTGTCAACTTTAACATACTGCAGTTTATAAACCATAGTTGACAGCTTAGGATGTTGTACAAATCCTGGCATTTGGAATTTATTTATGGAGAAAAAGACTATGATGGAGTGATGTGTGATCCAGGACTAAGAGCTCCTTGCTCTGAATAAACCTTATCCCTAATTCCATCTACTGGACAGAAACTAGCAGCTAACAGTTAAGCAGAGAGATCATACCAACCAGATTTCATTGACTTTTCATAGTTGGTTATTTTTCTCTCAAAGTTTATTACCGCTCCTGTCTCTGATGCACTGCTTTCTAAAATTCTCTGCATAGTTGGCCTGGCTTCAAACCTGGATGGAAAGCCTTGGAATTGAACGGCTGTTCCAAAGTTCACTCTTGTTCAGCAACTGATCTTATCAAGGCACCAGATGTCACCCATGAAATGCTTGAAAATTTCTATTTCCTTTATGGCAAACACCTTACTTTGCACCACCACCTCTTCTTTCACCAACATTAAAAAAAAAAAAAAGTGCCTGGGAAACAATTGAAGGGACATACCCTGCTAAATGTACATTTTTATTTTTTAATCTCCAGTTGTTCAAAGTGCAGAATATCATGGACAGAGCTTCATGTTTATATTGCAGACAGAAATGGAGATGAAATTCACTTGGCTAAATATTCTCGTCTTCTTGCCTGATGGATGCAGAGTTCTTAAACTTGAATGCATGTAATGCTTCTATAAAACTTTAGTGAGACTAAAACAGCTTCAGGTTGCCTCGAAATGCAGGGTTGATGCAGGATAAAATCTGCTCAGTGCTCAAGTATCTACTCTCTTCCTGTATATTTGCAAATAAATCAAGTATCACAAACCCAATGCATGATTCCAATACAGTCTCAGCCCCCCGAAACATCCATTGTTCCTGGAACTTCTCACTAATCAGGTTAATACAGAACATGCAAACAATATATAAGGGTATAAAAAAAGCTTCTGTTCCTTGAACAAAAAACAAGAGTTTCTTAACCGTTGATCTGTAAACCAAAGCCTCTACACTTTCCAACTAGAACAAGAGAGAGAGAAATGAACTTGATACTTCCTTATCTTAAATAATAATAAACTCAACATCAACCCACACGATAATCCAAAGAGATTCATTCTCCATAATTGTTCCTCAACTTCATGTAAGCTTGAGGAATAACGGCTGCATGAGCCCCATAAACATCTGATCACAATCTGTGAGTTACAGTGCAAACTCTCGGAGATAATTGTGCAGACTCCGAATGATAAACATGTCAAGATTATGATTTCTTCTCCTTAAAAAAAAATGAAACGAAGATGCAACTGGAAAGGCTGTGCTTTGGGAGCCCCACTTGTATTCCCATGATCAATCTTCGAAATTGGTTTATAATTTGAATGTGTTCATATTTATGGATACCGTACAAAGCCAGGCAAGGGATAACACATGCATTGTTTCTTTCATACTACAGTCTCTAGATGTTTTTCCAAATCCACACCGAGGAGCATTTTGCTTGGCGAGAAACGTATAGTGAGCCTTAAAAATGGTGGATTTCTATACATTTATTCCTGTGAATCACAGAAAAATAGCTTTCAACTTGGAAAAAGATTTTTGGGCCTTCTGGAAATCCTTTAAAACTTGGTTGGTCAACAGGCCTGGGGATCACAAGGGAATGGTAATTGGGTTAAATGGGTTTGTTGTTTATAATTTGATGCTCTGTCTTAGCCTCTTATAATAATATTAATTTGGGGGGCTTTTGAATGTTTTTAAAATGGTTTTGATGGCTGTTTTATATGCCACCCAGAGCCACATGGCGTGAGATGGACGGCCATATAAATATGAGTCATGAAATAAATAAATGAATAAATAATTAAATATCCAAGTCCCAAATCTTTCAGTGTTAATGTCTCTGACCATTGGCTCCTTATTTAAAAACTTCCAGCAAGATGGATGCTTTCTATCTAAAAGTTTTTCCTCTCGAAACGTTAAACAGTTTCTCCTCGCATTTCACTGAATATCGCCTCCCAGAGGCACTTGTTGAGATGGCGGCTATACAAATTGAGTTGATAAATAAATAATACAATAAATTGCTTTCTTGTGATTTCTCCTAATTCTAGCCTCCTGTATGGGAGGTGCTCCCCCCCCACACAAAACAATCCCTACTCTCAAAGACTTTGTCCTTGTAACCAAGGTGAAGACGAATCTGTGCATCATATCCTTCTGTTTTGCTTTGTTTTGATAAGAACTGTCATGCCTTTATTATAACATCTATTTTAAGTAATCCCCCAGACAGGGAGATTGAATTTTATATCAGTTATCTTTCAGTGGATCAACATAAAAGCCAAATTCTGTGCTATTGCTCTTACTCCATGCCCTTGGTTGTTAGAAGGTTGGGTAATTTTAAGAGCCTTTGGGAGCTGTCCTGTGGATGCCAGTATTGGCTGAATGCTTGCCATTCAATATATGTATGTATCTATCGGTCAAATGACCATAATCGACACATTACTTAGTTAACCATTTTAGTTTCATTATCTGCATTGCCAAAGGTTGGTGATCCCTGTCCCTTTAGTAGCACTAGAACATAGAGAAATGCCTCCAGTTCCACAATTCCCATTACTTTTATCTTCAGGCCAATATAAATTCCAGGGTTTTATTTCTTCAACCCTTATCAACTTAGAGGGGGGGAGTCAGTTGGCCAATTCAGGTGAAGTACCCAGTTGGATCCAGGAGTGCCCTTGTGGAGGGGACCAAAAACGTCAAGGTGATGGCCATCACCATGCAATCAAAGTCCCCCTTTTTACATGTGTTGCATGCAAAAAAAGGGGTAAGGCTTCACCTGCATGGTTGGGGCTGCCATTTTGACTTTTTTTACCCCCCACCCTCCTTAAGATGCCCCTGAGTGGCTCCTAATAAGTAGCTGGATGGATGTCTTGGTATACTAGAATCCAACCCTACCATCTTATAAACTAGAGTGCCAGGAGAGGATAGTCTTCAGATTGGGGAATTATTGGAAATTTCATACAAACATCTCCATTCTTACAATACTACTTTCCAAATTCAGAATATCACAGTGCCTTTTCCTAAGCAGGAGCTTGGAAGAAAACATGTTGGTGAGACACACCTGACCCCTTCTGCAACTCTGCAAGGAACTCCCTATGCTTACCCAAAACTGTACCAACTGTTTATTAAGTGGAGGTACACAGATTTCTCTCTACAGTCCCACCAGCGGAGATGAGGAAATGTAGATCTCATGAAAGCTATACAAATGGTAATTTGAACAGGCCTTAGGAGATACCTGCAAGTGGGGGGGGGGGGGCGGGAACAGTGAAATATATTAGTTGGACTTTCAGAGTGTTATTTTCACTGAGGCTTCCCTCCTTCCATCGTCTTCTCCCCTTTCAGCCTGTGAAAATTCCCCAGGAGATTTCCAGGTGGAAGCCAAATTTGTTGAACTGTGAAAAGAAATAACGAGTCTGTGACAATTCAGTTCCCTGGGGAGCAAGAAAGGGGGCAAAGAAATTCATAGAAATAAATGTTCCTTATGAAATCAGCCTGAACCTGGAGTTCTCCATGTTTAAGTTATAACCTACCAGCATGTAGAGTGAGGTTCGGTTCCTTGCCACCATTACCGTGCATGGGAGGACTTGATAAGCAAATGACGTTTCATGTAGGTTCTGGTCATACGGGGGGGGAAAAAAACCAGTGGGAGGAATCCCATCTGCAAGAATATATTGTAGAGCAAAAAGAAAATCCTTTTCGAAGAACATTACACTTACATGGATCTTTGAATTTGCCCTAGGCTGATCCAGGACATCGGTATGTATAGTTTTTAGCGTAGTTTCTAATTGGCTATAACTCTCCAAGGGATCCATTGAGTTTCTTCTCATCCCTGCTAGTTAATATCTATTTTTGATGTCAGATGGCAGAAACTGCTTGCAAACAGAGGCACAACATTTAAACGAGTCAAAGGGATTTAACTGTCCAGTAGAAGAGAATATCTGTAGCTCAGGGTTGAACTGTGGTGCTCTCTGAGCTCAGCTGTTCGATTGCAGACATTCATTACCCAACTAGGTAATGTCATCAGGTGGAAATGTGGTACCATTTCCACCTGAAGACGAGACAGGAGAAGCAGGAGAAAAAGGCAGTTTCCGCCTTTTTTCCCACTCCTCCTGTCTCGCCCTCTCCATCCCTCTTTCGCTTGCTCGCTTGGTCTCATGCTTTTTCCGCTGAGTCACCACCACCTGCAAAGCTGCTAAAGGAGGGCGTGCATGGCTACCCAGGAATGAAAGGCCTGACGCAATCCTTGCTGAGTTCACCATTCAGAAAGAACTACCCTAAGCTATATGGGAAGATGTGAACATGGCACGAAAATTGTCTGTTCCCTCACCATTGGAGTGCCCAGACAGCCTCCTCATCCTCACTTGGTTCCTACTTATCTTCACCAAGTTCCTGATAGCAAGACTCCTAACAAAAATACTGCATAATCTTCAGGAGCTGTACAGCTGCTTCATATGGTACCACGTGTCCACCTGATGATGTTACCTAGTGGGGTAATGAAATGTCTGCAAGCAACTACCAAGCTCAGAGAGCACCCAAGACTCGACAGGATTTAAGTATGTCACCATTCATTCCAGACTTGAGGATTTCAGGACAAATCTTGCCACAACCAGTTACAGGTATCTTTACAATTCCATAAACAGCTTTTATGCTGGTGTGCTATATTATCTTACCCTTGGCAATTCTGGGGGGCAGAGATTGTTAACAGACCTTTCTCCAAGCTCCCCTGTTCTTGCCAAGTGGACACAGAAGAGACGGTAGATCTCCTACCCTGCTTCTCTGATAGAGACATCCATCTCACTACATTATGCCTATTTTAATAAAAATGCCAAGCAGGCCAGATGAATTTTTCATATCTTTCCTTTTATCAGTGCCCACAGTTTCTCAAAAATTGGCCAAGTTCAGCGCAATTGTTATCGCTGCTTGCTAAAGTGAATTCATGTCTGTTAACTCTTCTTTGTTGGATGTATTGAAGTATGAAGTACACATACATTGTGTATGTGTTGTGTATCTGGAGTGCTCTAAGATTGCAATACTGTATTAATACAAACAATGCTCTACCACTGACCCGGTTTGCATAATAGGTTTGAGTTCAAATATAGTAGGAGCAACTCCATGCAAGGAGGGGAGGGGGAGAGAGTTCCTTTTCCAAGCTAAGCCCCAATCAGCTGTATTGCATGAACAGACATGAAAGGTGATGGAGGACTAACCTTCTGATCCAGCTGCCAAAGCAGAGTTGAAGTTCTAGACTGGAAGATCAGGGTTTCCCCAGGCACTCTGTCTTCTATTCATTTTTTGCTCTTCCTGTTCCCAGTCACATGGGGTGTGGGCAATGAATGGGATGAGTTAAATCCTCCCTGATTCTGTCAATGGGGTGCTGTGCCTGAACTGGCTACTCCCCCCACCCCGGAAATGGAAAAGGAAGGAAGTGGTGGTCTCCCAGCTTCCTTTATGGAGGTTCGAAGGACACAGAAAAGGAATTTGTCCCTGACCATAGTGTCCTTAATGGTGCATGAGAGTGTTGAGTGAATCACCTAAGGGGGCAACTGATTTAGTCAACTATTGTACAGGACCCCAGAATGTTAAGATTTTGCTGGAAGCAAAACCAGACTTCACAGCAGGGCAAACTAGCATCAAAATCCACTAGCAATTTTCTCCATTAAAAATTGTCCCAAACAACTGCATATAGAAGAGCTTATCTTGGAGGAGCCTGCATTTTAAAAGCCTGTAGGAAAGGACATCTCTCCTATGGAGAAATTCCTAAATTCACCATGAGTCTTCACTTGCAGTTAAACAAAATTTAGAGGTAATTCTGTACATCGGACCTTTTGAAATGTGACTTGTTCAGGAGATGTCTCATAAAACTTTGTCCCCTTCTTCTGGAGATTGACAAGCAGCATTGCCTCAGTGGAAACCCAGGTTCAGTTCTTGTGCATCCAAAGCATGGAAGATAATGTGTATGGTTTCACTTTTCTTTTTCTTTTATTTTTTCATATAGATAATCACAAGAGGGAATGCCTTGTCTCTTCAGCCCCAATACCAATTCAGTGATTCAGCAAGAGGACTTATGATCTCCCCAAGGTCCTCTGCTATGGAGACAGTCAGCCAACTCAGGTCAACATTCTGAAAGTTTCTAGCAAGATGGCTTCAGGGCAAAAAACAAGAGGTCTCTGCTCAGCTTTGGGGCATCATCTCCATAGATACGATATTTTAGGAAAACCTCCAGCAGCAGATTAAACTGTCTTGGGGGAAGTCAGCTGTGGGACATCAGACTTGTATAGTGAACAGTTTGTTTCTCTGCATCCTTTCCACGACCATCTATAACATTCAACCTTCTGTTATCACTGGAGATAGACTTGTATTCTAGTTGGACACTACTGTGAACACCAGCAAGAGCTGTGTGCCAACAAGCATGTGAGTGCCACACATGGGGATGTGGGGAGGGGCAGTGTGCCAGGACAACAGAAAGAGACCTGAGGACTCTTGTTCTGTCCAAGATCTACATTGCACATTCTTTGATTTCACTGACACAGAGGGACCCTTTGTGTAACAGAATCACAGAAGGTTTTTTATGCTTAGCTGAAAACTAAGGTCTAGAAACAATGTCACCTCCTGTTCAGGGCTTGTGAAAGACAAGCTTTCCCAAGGTTAGACAAGGCCAGGAAGAGAGACATTCAGGGTTGGCAGAGCCCAGCAAGTTTGAACTTACAAAGAAAATGCCAACACCAGAGCCAGCTGAAAGTTGTCCAATACTCAGCAAACTTGAGAGATTTGTAAGTCTTGCTCAGGTGGGCTGTTAAAGCAAACCCGCCACACACTGCTCAGAGAGGGAGAAAGGAAATGGGGAGAGAAACACTGCAGGGAAAAATAGCAGAGTCTGGAGGCTGAATCTACAGAGTTGGAACTAAGTGAGAGAGTCAAAGAAGGAGTCAGGAATAGTTCCAATATACAGAAGGAAGAGGCAGATTGAGGGAACAAAGACCCCAATAACCAGAGAGGCTGCTGCTCCTGAAAGATATTAAATGCTAGCAGACACCCTGGCGATCTGTCTTGACTCTTAATAGATATGGCGTGAGCTTTGCTAAAGCAACTCTCCTCCTATTTCCAGGAAAAAGATCTTTGCTCAAACATCCCCACAGGCTGTTCAGGTTTGCAGGTGCTCGGAAGGGACAAATGCATGGAGCAAGTCAAAGGAAGACAGATGCCAGCTGTGGGCTACCTCGGGTTGGGTTTCCTGGCCATGTAGCTGCAGTGGGAGACAAAGGGGAGCACTGCCATCTTTTAACACCGAGGAAGGTGGAGATATAAAAGGCTGCAACTAGGAGCACCCGTTACTCACCCATCTGTGATCCATCAGCAAAAGTGGTTTGCAATTTGAGGAGCCCATATTGATAGGTGTTGCTCACCATGAGATAGCCTGAAGGAATTTCAGCTCCAACCTATGGTTTGTTCTGTTTCTTTAAGTGATTGATAAGTGGGTATAGTAGAGAGGGGAAACTGCTGATGAAAGTTGGTTAGGGTGGAGAAATCACAGGTTTCTCCACCCTAACCAACCCAACAGGCTCACTCCATAGGGCTCCTGCTTGTAACTGCTTGTAGACATTCCTACCAGCTGTAGTCCACAGAAGAGTTGGAGTGAGGGACAGAGATGGAAAACCGTGCCTGACCCTCAGGTTAGCTACGAGATCATGAGCCATTTGATCAAGATCTTTCCCTGAATCATCTGCCATCCCGAGGGCCATTTTAAGAAAAATGACAGAACGACAGAAATTAGCTTCTGAGGTTTTTGTTTTCCTCTCCCCTCCCTGTTCACTATACCTCTTGTGTCATCCATTAGAGTTTAAACCTGCAGATAAGGACTATCGTTTATTTTTATTTCTGTGCAGTCTTAGCACGTTTTAGGTGAATTATGGCCTTATGCATTTATGATATGCTAATGGTCTTTTGTTAATTAAAATATCTATGTTATTAATAACAGCAATGTCCCCCACACTATTTTTGGTGAATAGAGCTGCCTATCGACTGCCCCTGGCACCATGCTCACACCGCATTTGTATATACCAAAAAATTCAGCCAGTAAAGCAGCATTTCTACCACTTTATGCTTAAATGTCTATGGTACAAAGCAGGAACAAGGAACAATTCCGGGTGAAACAAGCAGGGCTTAGTTTACTATGCCAATCATTTAAAAGAGAGAAGCCAGGTATAGGACGTTCTTACCTTACTGTAGGTCCTGTTCTCACAACACGTTTTGTTGGTCAAGAGGAGGCTCAGAGCATTGTGTGAACAAGAAAATGCAATTAGCACTACTGACCGGAAAGGTTAGGAATGGGGCAAGTTTGACCCCCAAACAGCATGTCAAAGGCACCCAGAAAAGAGGGTAAAACCGTGAAAGTTAGCCTAACACTAGATCGTGCTCCCACCAAAACAAGGAACAGCCAGAAATTGTACCTCCCACCCAAATGAGAATTGCTTCTACCTCTTTACTTATATTTAGACAGATAGATAGGTAAAGATTTTATTAAAGATTTTACAAAGAACATAAAAACGAACACAAACAAAAAAAAAAACAGTAAAAAGAGCAAAGAAAGAAAAGGTGTAAAAAGAGAGAGCAAAAAGAAAAAGAGAGAGAAAAATCTCTTCTGATTTCTTTGGCAGCAAATACAATTACAAAATTAATTCTTACTCTAGGATTACAAAAAAAAGTTCCCTTTTTTCTATTATCCATTTTTTTCTAGTCATCAAAACCACAAACCATAAGCACCTTTTTTCCCGTTTCCTGCAAAAAGTCTGTAAGCGTCTTCCAGTCAGCCATAAACGTAGACATTGTTTTTTCTCTAATCAAGGGAGTGAATTTAGCCATCTCTACAGGTTCCATCATCTTCACCAACCATTCCTCCATGGTGCGCAGTGTCAAACCTTTCCGCTTTTGAGCAAATCGTAGTCTTGCTAGGATTGCTTCTAGCTCTTCACGTAGAGCAGTGGGAGAAAGAGGCACAAGAAATGTGAACGCTTGCATTGCCCAAACCAGACCAAACCCTACAAGCAAAGTCATGAAAACACCACGCTTAAAACCCATCTCCTTTTCCCCCCAAAACACCTGAGTTCTTCTCAGGTTCAGAAGCAACCAAAAATGGTTAAAAGGCTGAGGAAGGAGAAGTCTGCCCCCTTTTTTTTTTTTTTTTTTTCCCCAGAGGGCCCCATGGCCCCTGGCAGATTTATCAGCAGCCTAGTTTGCCTGCAATGAGATGTAAAACATGGGTTTCATTTTCCAGAGCAGATGCTGCTGCTAAGAAGCAGTGAGACACTTGAGCCGAGAGCTTTGGAACTGGCACCCTTTCTAAAGGAAGTGGCACGGATCACACATACACGCACAGTCACACACACCCACTGGCCCTGATGGTTGCGATCTTGTTTCTTATCCCTGTGTTTTATGGCTGCCAGCTTGGTGACACCTTGCAGAAATACGATAGTGCCGTTTGCCCAGAAGCTCTGCAACATGTTGGGGTGAAGTTGCCATTCAAGGGAACAGAATAGAGAAATCCTTCTGAAGGGCTCCAAAATTTAGAGACATCCTTTCTGTCTCCTGCAGGCCGAATGGAAGAAGCTGGGGACTCCGTCTGAGGACTACATGCAGAATGCGTGTTCTGCATTGAGCTAAGGCCCTCTCCTTGCCCGTGGCAATTGGGAACAAAAATATGTTCACTTTTATCCCCAGGAATAAATCAATCTGAACTGGATGGCTCCTGTTGGCTTCTACTGAGTTCAAGTTTCAATTTTAAAGCTGCTGCTTATGCCAATGGATTTCATACCTTTTGTAAAAATAAATTATTCCAAAATGCTTCCTATTGATCAGTAAATGTAATCCTGTATTCACTACATCTGGAGTTCATCCATGCACTGAGAATTGGCATCAACCCCCACCCCCCAGCTTCATTTTGAGGGGTGTGGAGCATGTAGGATTTCAGAGAAAGTTTATTTAGATGGCCTGGGTTTTGGCTTCCCATCTGATAACTTGACTTCTTGGACTTTAGGATTTTATTAGACAGAATTTGTATATATCACAGCTACTGACTCTGCACAGAGCTAGCTAACTAATAGACAACCACCCCAACATTTTGTAGCCATCATTTCTAGGGGTGTGCAAAAGCCCCTTTCAAATTGGAAAAATCAAGTCACTCAGTTTTCCAAATCAATATGGACTGCTGAAGTGGATTAATGATCCAAATTGAATCAGTGGTTGGAATCAGATCAGAGCTGATTTGTACATCCTTGTTTATTTCATTCTTCTTAAGACACCTTTGATGTTTTCTGGATAAGAAGCTCCAAAATCAACTTGAAATTTCACCTGGACTTAAAGATGGGATGGCAGTTCTTCTGCACATCTGTGAACCTGAAAGGCATAGAAAGTAGCTGATCAAATTTAAAATTCACCTTTCCGTCTTCTTTAATGTACACCCTGCCCTACTTAGCTTTGCCTAACCTTGCTATAAATATGCAAATCTCATCCTATCAAACCCCATTTTCAGGAAGCCCTCATTTTCTGTAGCTCAGAAACAGGATCAGTTGGCATTAGCAAAACTGTACTTTGGCAAAGCTGGCTAAAGCAAAGAAGAATCCTAAAGGTTTAGCAGCGAACGCCTAGCATCCTACTCTCAGCATGCTAATAAATCCACCTTTTAAGAGAAAATTTATTAACATACAATTAGAGCAGAGGCTATCAACAGAATCCATAAGGGATAAGTCATCTCTTTCTTCCCAGCCTCCCCTTCTCTCACACAACCTGCTAACTAGTGTCACTTTTATGAAGACCTGCAGGCAGAGGCAATTTGGTCAGCCTCTTCCTTGCACATGCATACAGGCAGAGATTTGCATACAGTATGGGTGCTGTGAAGCAGAGATGGAGCTGAGCAGATTTATAATGCTCCAGGAAGCAGCAACAGCAGAGGAGGAGGAGAAGGTAGAAAGGAGAAGGGAGCGATTTCATAGCAGTCCAATTTCTGCAGCGCAGAGATTTCAACCAGGGCCATGAAGATGTACTGACTTTGTGTTACTGCTGGTGAAATTTGAAAGGTTATGGATGGATTAGCCATTTCATCTACTCATAGAAACGAGAGATGAATTGGGAAGCAGCTCGCCTTCATCTCTACTTCATCCCCAAATCATCAAAAACAATTATTAACTTCTAGAGTTAGTATCTGAACTTGTATAGCTCCTCTTCCCTCCCCAGATTTAGTATAGGTAAGTGTTTTAGCACCTCGTGTTTGGCTGATGGGTAAGATTAAATTGCTGCAAATAAATACATCTACACATTGGCAGCATTCACATGAGATTTTAAACCCTAAACCCAGATGATCAAAACATGACTGCTCTGTTCATGTAACATATAATTCCCAAACCAATACATCAAATTATGCATTAACCTAATGACCCAACTCACACAGCATGCTCAGAGAATGGGCAGTGTGAAGGGTCAGTGGGGTAGAGTGGTTAAAGTGTTGGGCTAAGACTTGACAGACCCAGGTTCAACTCCACCATAAGCCGTATGGTGACTTTATGCTAATCACTTTTTTTTCACGCAGCCTATTTTACCAGCTGGTCATTGCAGGGAAAAGTTGGAAGGGAGGCTGCTATGCACGCTCTCTTGAGTGGAAAGGCAAGATACAAATCCAATAAATCTGTAAATAACTATGCATACCTAATTGCCCCATTGTACAAACTCAGTCCTAATGAGACAAAACTACATCACTCTACATCTCAAGTCCTTCCTCTGAAATACACAGTAGCCCCTCCCTGAGCCATGATACCTTCAGGCTGCACAGTTCCACATCTACCATATTACTGGCTGCTGGCCCTAGAAAAAAAAATGAACTACATGAACAATTAGGAGTGGAGGAAGAATAAATCTGGAAGGAAGAACATCCAGTCATGACTGCCAGTGCTGCTTTGGGGATCCAAGACCTTGCAGCTGCAGAAATAAGATTCTACAAGTTGCTTACAAGTCAAATACCTGGTCAAGGGTTCTAAATTGTTCCACACAGTTTAGGTCATTTCTTCTTCTTTTTAAGCATGCACCAATCATATCCACTGGAAAAAAAATCTTTATGTAATTATACCCCTATTGTCCCTTGTAGTTTTTGGTCCTCTGAACTCCCTCTCCCCCTGCTTTTCTTTTAAGCACTACAGATCTGTAGAGCCAAAGACCCAGAAAGGAAAAATTGACAAAAAACTCAAAACTGAAGGCATTATTGACTGCAGATAACTAATTCCGAGAATGTCAGATACCCTCGTTCAAATTGTTTTGGGAGCGTTGTTCTATGATTTTGATTACTTTCCCAGTCAATCATCAAATAAAGTTAGCTGTGAACACACAAGCTGAAGAACTTAAATAGGGCTTCAGTGTCTGCAAGAGGCAGCCTATCCATGTGATGTGTTAATCCAGATTTCCCCAATCAGATGTCCTCCAAATATGCTGGATTTCAACTCCCCAGACGGTAAAAGAACATCTGCACATCTAGACAGCAGCAGGTTGGGAAAAGCTAGTATAATGAATACTTTGTAACTGTGTAGAATGGAGATCTGGACCCAAGCAAATAGCAAACAATGGCATTCAAGTCTAAGATAAAATATGACCAGAGAGAACCAATTACATTTCAGGTTTCTAAGGATCATGTTCCATGCACATCACTTTTCAAGAGTGACTGAGCTATTCAGTAGACTCCTTGACTTGGTGCACATGTCACCCTAAGTCATATTTGGCTTTGACTGTTATGTGAACCCTGACATTGTGATTTATAAACCATGGGTCATGGTTGAGCTTATTTTTGAGGCCAAGGACCATACTTCATCTCTGAGTTGTATGCTTACTCTAAAAAGTAGCATTGCTGCATGAATCCTATCACCTCAGCTTGCCTATCTCTAGCTTCAGAGAACATGTGAACCCAGACTTGTTCAACAAACAGTGATTAGACAAGTTAGCATAATGTATAAATCTAAAGGATTTGGGAACAGCTTCCCAGTGTTGATATGGATATAGTTGATGAATTAGAGCAGAGGTGAAAAGGATGTGGTTTCTTGGATTTATTTGTATGTTTTATTAAAATCTAAGCATTCATCAAACTGGTGACAGATACAAATAGCATACATTTATAATTAAAATACAGGGTACATTTGAGGACATTCAGAGTCTACAGTTAGGTTAAAATGAGTTCCCAAGAGACTTGACAAGCCTGCTTCTGCACCACAGACATTAATGGGTATGCACGGATTTAAGTCCAGACTTTTTTATGGTAAGCACTCAAAGCCTTCTACATGGATAGGCTAACTTTTTAAAAATTTCTGCTATATTCTAAAATTCTTTATATTCTATATTTCACCTATTTGTTTAAATCAAGATCTCAGATTGGGTTTATGAAGAAGAAGATGGCCATTTTCTAAAATAGGAACCAAATCATGTTCACTTCCTCTGATATCCTGCAGTCTCTGGGCTTAGCAGAATGATGGAACAAGATCTCTTAGACTACTAGAGAATAAATTGACCTAGGATGGAACATATCAAAAAGTGGCATGATTTTATATTAGTGAAGGTTTATACGTACATGATGATGATAATGAATACAAGGAGCTAACACAAACAGATTAAAAAAAAATTCTGACCTTCAAAAAGAAACTGTGTGTGATATGTATGTGTATGTATGATGCATAAACCACTCACCAGATTTACTAATCCACATTCATGCACCATCACACCCCTGATAAGATCCACTTTACAAGCACTTGAAAGGATGTAGAAGTATGAACTATTTTAGCAAGATACGTGTCATCCCAAATGTATCAGTGTTAAATGTATACTTCCTTAAAAGTGCTCTCTCTGTCTCTCTCTCTCTATCTCAATATCACTTTTTGATATGCTTTCTTTCAGTAATGTTGTTTTAAAGATGTATATGTATGTATGTATGTATATATATATATATATATATATATATATATATCTTTAAATCATTACTAAAAGAATGATTTAATCATTACACATCATTACTAAAAGAAAAGAAAAGAAGACGGGTGTAATTCAAGTAAAAAAGCTCAGAAATCTCAAGAGTCTGAAAATAACTTAAAGCAAGCCATGAATAAGGATCCAAGACAAAGCCCACAGTGATATCAGCAGGCATAAAGGATTCAGGATAAGAATCTAAATCCCTGTTTGCATCTTTGGACAATCATAAGGGGTGGGGTTGAGTAAAAATGGAGAGATTAGTGACAGTAAAGAATACACATAGCCTGTCCTGTGGACAGACACTGTGTAACCACAAAGATCACAGACAGAAATAGGCAGGCATTCACCCAAAGCACCTATTATGTCCTATTCAGTGGGCCTGTGCTGTGTGCCCGTGAGATCTGATGAAACAGCCTGTTAATTAAATAGCTAACAGTACAGAGCTTTGCCTTTTTTTAAAAGTCAGTTCCCTGCTTTTACCTGCACAGAAAAACATCCTCTGTGTGAGGTAAGGCAGGAAGCCACTTTATCTATCTATCTATCTATCTATCTATCTATCTATCTATCTATCTATCTATCTATCTATCTATCTATCAATAACTAACATCAATTTTTATGGCTGCCCACTCCTACAGGACAAGGGTTAAAAGCAGTATAAGAATTAAAACAAAAACCCAATAGCCATACTGGGGTGGGTGGGGGGAAAACATAATTCCACCTCCCTCACCTTTGCTGATAGTGCCCCATGTCTAAGCCCAGAACTTGCAGAAATAGCCAGACCTTCAGCATCCTTCTGAAGGTAGACTGGGTTGGGGTTGTGCTGCTCTTGGGAAGGAGGTGGGGATGGTGAATGTTGTTCCAGATGTTATATCCCTTCCATCCAGAGGGTATATCTCTTCCATACTGAAAAAGACTTCTGGACTTTCCTTGTATGGAGATCTTTTCTGCATGTGAAGAAAGATTCCTTGATGGTTCCTCTACAGACTTCCTTTTTCCATAAAGAAGATTACCTGTCTCCTTAAATGAAGCTTGTTTCCCATCTTCTCCTGCATGGAGAAGACATTTCCTATTTTTCCTGTGAAAAGAATAAGAAATGAATCACCGAAAGCCAACCATCCAGGAGCCTAACAACACGATTTTGGCCCTGATTAATTATGGAGCTCATAAGGTTGATAGATGCATATATTCATCTTTTTAACTGGGCTGGAAACTTGGTTAGTCGTTTGCTATTTTATAACCTCTCATTTTATTTAGAAATCATCATTTTATGCTTTGACAGATAATCAGCCCACTTAGGAACAGAATAACCTCATGCAGACCATTATTCAGCTTAATTTATGACAGAGATGAGCACAACATGTTTGCCGAAAAAATGTATATGTAATCTGAACCTAAAAGTGGACACTTGGTAACATTTACTGGTTTGTGATTCTAGCAATATGCAAACACAAGTCCCCCCCCCCCAATTTAAATGGTAGGATTAGTTTGAATGACAACTCACCACGTCCAGTATCAATACACTTTTTCTAACAGAATGTGTTATGGAAAAATGTATCTTTGGGTTTTCATCTTGGTTCCAGAGAACCAGGGAAATAGCTTCACTATAGGGTGATGTTACCAATACTGGATTTTCTTTCATCATCTCTTAAAAGAAAAGGATAACAATTCTTAGGACAATGTCTGAGGGACAAATGATTTAGTGGAACTTAGAACTTGTCTATTTAAGCAGGGTTCAAAACAGTCATATACTCATTATAGTGGTATGGTACACAGTATGAGCCAGTGTGAGGAACTGAATGCCAAGTCTAGTGAAACCATGCAATTTCAAAACCTGCCTTGGAATAAAAAAAAAAAAGGGGGGGGAGGTGAAATGATGTAAGAGCAGAAAGGTAATGTATCATTCCACACTAATGAGGAAGCAAAACCATAATCCTTCAGGGATGGAGAAGAAGGCAGTGGTAAGTTATGGACTTTTCCACAGTTATACTATCCCATTGCAACCCATTATTGAGTCATTAGGAGGCACGTAATATTTCTGCTGCTGATATTTGGGTTAATAAACCTGCTTAGCTAAATGAAAAAGTATGGGTGAGGTTCCTTTGAATGGTATTGTCCATGTAAAACTGGCGGCTTGTTTGGATAATAAAATTCAAACTGTGATGTTTATTTTCCCCTGCCTGTACTCAGAGCATCATTTCTTTTAAATGAGATCTTCCTCCTCCCTATCTTCTGCACACCTGCAATTTCTTACTTCTGATGTCTGTAACTCATGAGCACATTTGCTTGTGCTGTGATGTGGAATCTTCCAAGTCATAAGACAAAAACCAACCTCTAGAGACCAGATTTCTATTCATCCGGAAACTGAATTTCCCTCCGTCTCTAGTTATTTCTACATGTATTTTGCTACTAAGCTCCCTTACATTTCTGTAGTGTGTGATAGGCATCTATGGAACCCCCCTGAGAAATGGTGGTGATTAAAAGCAAAAAAAAAAAAAAAAAAATCAAAATGTTTTGCCATCTTGGAAATGACTTCCTCTGGGTTTACTCTGCAATTTCCTAGGCAGCAAAATTCAGTGACAATATAGAACTACAGGAATGTTGAAATCTATAGGCTCTTAGATGAGAAGAGACCAACAGAAAATTTTAACTAGATGGGAACAGTAAAGTTAGCAAGATGTCATAGCAAGAGTTCTCTGACAAAGGATTCACAGGAGTAAGCCAAACTCAATCTGAAATCATCACTTTTAGAAGCTTATCTTCCAGCTCTTAGTGGCAGATCTAAAGGACAATTGTAGTGCTGCCCTTTGGTTACTCCATGCTAAAGATATCATAAAGGCCACCTGATTATTTTGTGTGAAGCATTTGATCGTTCCACAGATCTTCTCAGTGGGTTACTGGCCACCTTCAATACTCAAGTCTTTGGGTTCTTTGCTATCCTGTGAAGGCTACCATAAAAAGTGTTGTAACTGAGACAAACCTCATGACTGAATAAATGAAAGCCGGCTGGGTGACTTTGGGCCAGTCCCTCTTTCTCAGCCCAACTCACCTCACAGGGTTGTTGCGGTGGGGAAAATAGGAAGAGGAAGGAGTATGGGGTATGTTCACTGCCTTGAGTTATTTATAAAAATAATAAAGGTGGGATTTAAAAAAAAAACTTCAAATAATTCCATTACTCATCTTCTCAAGATCTGAAATTCTTCTTTTCCGGTGCCATTATGTGATTGTGGCACCATGGATATATGGTCAGATCTCAACAGAGTGTGGAAATGTGACTGGATGGGTGCTTTTAGACCATGCAAAAGATCTATGCATGTGATATTTCTGGATCAGGACAACAGGACAAACATTTCACCTGTGAACGATAAGGGGAAAATTTTGCTTACAGAATATTTCTCTAGCTTCCTACCAGAGATATAAGTCTCTTTTATATTCAGGTAACTTAATGCCTCCTCCACACACACATAGATTAGATCTTGTTCTTATTGGTATGGGACATTGACTTTGAGAATATCAAAAGCAGCTCTAAGCCTGCGGTGCCTCTTCATCCTAAACAAAAAGGACAAAGATTGAGTGAAGTATGACAGAAAAGAAAGATATTTTCCTCCGACAAGGCAGGGGAATTAGCTCCCTTAATAAACAGGATAGCCAAGGAGAATATATAATAAGACACTTTTATGTACATCCTTGAAATGAGCAAGAGAGCTCCTGGGGAATGCAGCAAGACATTCTGAAAATGGTGGGATGGGAAGAAGCTATAGACAAAGAAAAAATAAAGTGGCCATGGAAGATTTGGTCAGAATCTTCATTTTCAGGAAGATCCTGACCAAAGTAGCAATGGTGAGGGTATGGGCAGCCATCAGAATCGTTGTGGCCAAACAGGGCTTGCATTATTATAAGTGGGAGAAGAAAGGAAGAGAGACTGGGTGAAATACACAGGTACCTCCCCTTTTTGAATCCTTTTGATCTTGACTCTTTTCCTGTAGCTTCTTACAAATACCAGCCAAGGGGGCATCCCAAAAGTTAAAGAGCTGATGCCAACAAGCAAGAATTCCACAGATCTGACCACCATGTATAGTTGGCTACATACATTCATTGGAATCAAGTGATCCTAGAAACTGGAAAAGTGAATTTCATGTTTTCTGCTCCCCTGTGCCATAAAAATGCATTCATCTAGGTTTTGAATCAAGCTTCCTCTTCTAACCATGACTTCTTATTACACACAGGCTCACATGGGCTTTCTTCCAAGAAGTCCCTGGGCTGGATGGTAAAGCAAATGAAATAGCATAGCCACCACTCCAGTCCCTGGGGAATGCAATAGGTCAAGCCTGGTGTATTTTGTACAAAATGTTTGCCTTCGAGACAGCAGTAACAAGTTCTGTTTTAGAAAGGGGCTCCTTGGAGTTCTAGTTCCTGCAAAAGGAACATCCTATGAGAACTAGAACTCAAGAGAAGTGATGTCTTGAAATAGAATGTGTAATTACCACTTGGAAGACTAAGATCTTGTCAAAATGCTCTTGAGCAGTTTTTGAAGAACCACTTCTCCTGCAGACTACAGTATAAAATGAAATTCTAATTTGACTATAAACTGATAAACCCCCTCCTTTATTTTTTCTTTACTTTTTTTCCTCCTTGCCCAGTTTCCCTGCCTCCTCCCCCCACCCCTTGGCTTCTTGATCAAAAATCAATATTGTAGGCCATGTTTCTTGAAGAAAGATCAAAAGGCCATTTCCATCCAACCTTCTCTTCTCCTTTTTAGGGATTTATGAAAAACCCTGGGCATATTGCTAGCTCAATGGATCTTTTTTCACTTTCCTTTTGAGTCCTCCAAAGTTCTGCCTGGAAATAAGTTTTGGATTTTATTTCAGTCGGAAGTGGGAGACCTGAAATAGATGATTTTACTCTGGCTGCCCAGAGTATGCTTCTTTTTGGTTGACCCTTTGCTCTTTGCTCAAACGTCCTGTCCAACTATCATGGCTTTATGTTTAGGAAATATTTGGGGCCAACACCACCATATGCAAACATTACTCCCAAATTCCAGCATGCTTCATCTTCAGTCCTAAGATTCATCTCTGGCTATTATTATTGCCATTTAAGGAAACTGTAATAGGTTTTGCATAAGATGCTTATCAATTCAGCAGCTACATTTATCAAAAAGTGCCTGACCACTCAACCCACTACAGCACAACCAACACAAGCTATGAAAAGGATAACACTGCCATGCATCAAAACCATCTCAGAAACAGCCAACAGACTATTACAACCACGCAGCTTCACCATAGCACACAAACCTAAAGCCCTCCAAAACATCTTAAATACCCCCCCCCCCAAAAAAAAAAAAAAACCAATAGCCCAAGAAGAAAAGGCAGGAGTCATCTACAACATACAGTGTAAGGACTGTAACAGCCATGATGTAGGACAGACAGGGAGAAGACTAGCAGTCAGAAGACACATGGAAAACTCCTTAATCTCACAACACATGGACAGACTCAACCATAGTTTCAACTGGGAAACCGTGAGCATCCTAGACCAAACCAAATCCAAAAACGCTAGGGAATTTCTGGAAGCTTGGCATTCAGACAAATTAGGCATCAATAGACACACAGAAATAAATCGTATTTGTGCACCATTCAAAAGAGACAATAAAAATGCTAAGAGGGAAATAAACAAAAAACCAGAACACATCCTCTCCAGCAGCCAACATCCAGATAAGCAGGGATTAACACCAGACAAACAATCAAGTGGAAACAATACCCTAATCAAGGAACTACCAAGGAGAAAACCACACCCCCACCAACACAGGCAGGACAAGCTACTGTATATAAACAGGGAACAAACCCCACACTCCCTTGTACTGATGATGTTACCTAGCTGGGTAATGAAATGTCTGCAAGCAAACAACCAAGCTCAGAGAGCACCAAGGATTCCACAGCTACATTTATGACATTTTAATCTTACCTAGATTTCTTTATATGTTTCTGTCTGGGTGAATTTGTTGCACAGTGGTGGTTCCTTATGGTTTACTGCATTGTGCAAATTCAGTAACTGGGTTAACTGGGTTATGTGAATGCAACCAGCACACATGGGTTGTGTGCATCACGGGGGGAGGGTGCTTTTACACAATAAACAAATAGAAGTGGTAATGGCCTGAAATTGCAAAATAGGCTGCGCAACTTCATGTTTCTATTGGGGGAGTCCTCTCCACCCCTCCTGGTATTACAAAAATGCTCTTGGAAAGTTTTAAAACATTGTTCCCCAGTAAAGGCAGATTTCTTCTTTATGGGCTAATTATTACTGGCAGAGAGCTTTAAAAAATGCGGAGAAGAATTCAAAAACTGGCATCCTACCATCATTAGGCTAACAAGGTACTGTCCACTCCAGAGATGCCTGCAAAGAAGGTCTAAAAAAGTCAAGAAGATAGCTGCAATTGTGGGATTGAAGCACCAGTCCCTTTTCACATGCAATTCTGAGATGATTTTCTTCCCAGTTTTCCTTATTCCAAGCTTCTTATCTGATCTACACATTCAGTGCTGTACCTGACATGCTTAATGTCTTTTTTTCTGAAAACATGAACTGCTGATGTTCCTATAAAGATCTCTGGTGACTGACAGCCTAATGGTCCTTTATTTTTCTTTCCTCATGCAGCTGCAGCTTGAAAAATGAAATAAATTTAGCTCCTTAAGCATCCCTGCTGCTCTGTTACATATCATGTCTCTTTCACCAACTATGAGCTGTAGGGTAGAAGACGAGGGGTGCAATTCAACCAGTTAGCAACTCCCAGTGAAAATAAAAGCATGGGGTTTAAGCTGAATCTATCTTAGGTTCCCTGGTATTGATTGGACTTAGGTACAGTGTTGATCCTGTTTCTAAGCTGGACTTAAGAGATGAAATTGCTATAAAAGGTCCTATGGTAGCCTGGGTGATATAGAATAGAACAGCTTCCCTTTATGGGTGATCTGTTCAATAGTAAAATGGGAATTCTACTGAACCCCATTGAAATGAAGTTGCTTTCCTACAGCATGATCATATTACTCCATAATATAATATGGCAGCCTTTTCTGTCATGGCTCCCGCCCTGTGGAACATCCTCCTCCTGGAGATCAGATTGCCCCAACCCTGCTGCTGACTGTGAAAAGATGGTTTGGCCAACAGGCATGGGGACCCAAGAGTGTGGCCAAGCCTATGCAGTGGCTGAATTGGTGGTTATTGATGGATGTGATTACATCGGCTATGAATCTTGTGTATGGTTTTTACATTTAGATTGTTCTTAAATCATTGTATGGCTTGAGTGCTTTTATATGGTTTTCTAATTGTTTGTGAGCCACCCAGGGTCATGTATTTGAGATGGGAGGCTATATAAATTGGAAAAATAAATAAATAAATAAATAAATAAATAAATAAATAAATAAATAAATAAATGTATGTATGTATGTATGTATGTATGTACTTGTTCGGAAGTAGCATGAAATGTGGATATAGGCACTGTATTTTGTTAACCCAGGTACAGAGTTTAGTGCATGGGATGAATCCAACTGGAGAACTGGGATCAGACTAGTGGAGCCTGGCTTTAACAAGCCACAGTTGAGATGGGTTTATCCTACCTTTAGAGACACAAAGAGAGGACACTGTTGAAAGGAAGCAAAAATGTGCTGCTGCAGACATTGCGGTTGAAAACCACTTTGATTAGCCTGAAGGTTAGTTGTTGTTTGGGAAGGCTGCTTGCCTGGTGAATTTAACCCCTTTTAACCCTGTTTTGTAATACTTAAACAGGGCTTTTCTCTCTTTAATTTCCTTCCCTGTCCAGTTACCTTTTCCCCTTGCCTAATCTAAATTCTTGTAATATATCAAGTCTCTTCTTGTAACATATTGTGTCTGTTTCACCAACCATAAGATATAAGGGAGAAGTTAAGAAGTACAACTCAACCAGTTAATAGCTCCCAATAAAAGTAGCTTCCCCCATTTCTCCTTCTCTTTCTTTGCTTCTCAATGTACGTTTCAGCCTGTTTTTTCTTTCCTTGTTCCATTTTCTCCTGGAAGCATGAAGAGTAGCTGTATCTATGTGTGTGTGTGTGTGTGTGTGTGTGTGTGGTAGGTGTGTGTATGTGTGTATTTTGAAAAAGTGGTTTCTGAGAGAGAGAATGGTTGGAATATGTAAATGAGAAATCAGTTAATTTTATAAATGGGGTACTTATTTTACAGGCAATTAATTTTAATTAGTAGTTATTCATTCGATAAATATAATTTTTTTTCTTTTTTTCTTTTTTTATCCTGGTTCTGTCCTTTTTCCCCCCCTTCAGGAATACATCTTCTTACATATACATATATCTGCACACTCATATATAAAGGTGTCCCCTGCACACATTTATTGGGGGTGGGAGGAATGTTCAGTGTTGGTTTCAGCTCAGTTAGTTATCTTAGGCTGGCAAGGGCGGGCAGGAAACAGAATTGCAGAGGATTTTTGTCTGACCTTAATTTTCTTTTATATCTATGCTTCCTTTTTGGAGGTATGTTAAACCAATTACATTGTTCACCATTTTTCCCTGAGTCTTCCTCCCCAAGAGATTCCATTGTCTTTTTTTTTTTTAATCTATAGAAACCATTCAAGATGTCATAACCTCTATGCCTCATGTGTCATTACATCTGGAAAGCTTCCCCCCCCCGAATGTGAAAATCATCTCCTAAGTGAATCCCCACCTGATAACCCCCAATGAAGGTCCATCTTTTCTTCAATGCTCTCTGGCAGTTTTTCTTGTTCTATGCTCTATAGAGGATGAGAGGCTAACTGCAAGCAGCCAAGTGTTTTCCTCACTCCCTCCATTGATGTGAACACCATGACCAAGAATGATCTGGGACTTTGCACTGTGACTTTCCCTTTCTCAGATTTAATATGGGTGTCAGAGTGAGAATCACAAGAACAGGAACCTATTAAGAATCTTGTGGGAAGAAAAACGTTGGGAGGGATGGAAGAGAGTTGAGTCAGTCACTTGCATCATCCTCTTTGCCTTCTCATCGTTCTCATCTCCACCAATCAAAATTCTGCTTTGCCCCCCTTCCCTCTGATTACTCCATTTTGCTTCCCCTCCATTCTCTGTTCCAGGCATTATTTCTCAGTGGGAATGAAGTGAAAATGATGCATCGGTTTTCTTTCAAGAATCTATACTGGGAAAAGCTGTAAGATATGCAAAATATGTATGTAAGATATGTTGTGGCCCCCCCCCGTCATGTAGTGGCAATTCAAAGACATGCATCTTAGCATTTCTTGAAATATTGTGGAGGATCCTGGGATATCATTCTGAGATTGAGTACTATGGGTAGCTCCTCACATTGCATTAAGTCCATAGTTGATTCAGTCAAGATCTTTTGGCTGGTTTGCACAACATACCAAAGCACAAATTAACAGACCTCAAATGGTTTAGCATAGGGTCAGCCATGCTTTCTGGTGCCAGGCACCATTAGGTAATTTTACATGATGGGGTGTACAACAAAATTAATAATCACTACTACAACAGCAATCATAATGGGCAGCAATTTTCTGAGAGGAGTTCAGTGTGCTCGCAAGGTTTTGCATTGTTTTCTTAAAACCCCACAAGATTTCAGTGGTAGTGTGAGATTTTGATGTCCTTGCATGAGATAAGAACATTCAGATTTGTGGGTTATTTGTGTGAGAGAGAGAAAGAGAAAGAAAGTGTGTTTGTGTGTATGCGTGTTTATAAATATTACAGCCACCAATCCACCCACAGATTCATGCAGAAACAGAATACCATTGATTTACAAGTGAATATGCAATAATACAGACTGGAAATGAGTTTATTATGTTCACTCCTGATACCAAACTCTTGTTAATCCCCAAGATAGTTACATGAAACAAATATTACCCAGCTTGCCAAGCAAAATTACAGCACTTAATGAAAGTTAAAGTGATTTTAAATAATATTAACAACTAAAAAGTGCCTCTTAGATGCATGCAATCTATGCTTGGCCTGGCCTCTGGCTACGTTGATGCATCTTCACACATTGGATACATTTCTCTCTTTTTCTCTGTCTCCCCTAGAAACAAATGCACACATGCACACCAGAAAGCGAGAGATTGGTCTGGGTAAAACCAGAGCAATTAATCAATGTAGCAACTGCTAGCTTCTTGTTAGAACCAAATTCCATCACTAACAAAATCAATGTCCTTCAAAAGCCTCCAAATCAGCTACATTTAAAATATACCAATGGTAGCATATCTGCGTACCATCACATTCCAAAAGGCCTTCATTCCAACCACTCCACCACATTCCAGCCAACTTCATGACATCTGATGGAAGCGTGGGAAGCCAAGAAAAGTGTAAGATGGGAGATATTCAATGAAGGCTGCTTGAAGCATTGAAATTGTGCTTTGCATTGATGATGCTCCCAATGAAGTTCCCCTTCAGAGCTCCTCACAAACTCTCCCGACGTCAGAAAGAGGGGATGCACTGTTTCTCTTTGTCTCATTCCAGAACCTCATCGGGCAATTCCAACAGCCAGAAAAGGTTTCCATTATCTTGGAGTGATGTGAATTGCCTCAATGTGGCAGAATGTATTGTCTTCCTCCTTCAATGACGCAACTACATCCGTCTCCATGGCATGCCTTGTGCAGCTACATAGCATTGGTCTAACTCAAATACACCCCTTGGCTACCGCATAACATGACTAAATGAATTCAAGAACAACACATTTGACAAAAAAGAATTATGTGTATTTTCCCCCCTCTCCTTAGATAGAAATTTCAAAAGCAAATCTGCTTTTATTAAATTAAGTGGTTAAGAAATGCAGAAGATCTCTTTACACTAAAATCTGTATGAGAATTGGGCTGAGAAACAAACTGGAAACAGATGGAATTTAGATGCTTAAATATGTTCTCATCTCTCCTAATCCATAAAAAGATTGGATGCTAGGTTTTCCCAGTTTCCCAGTGCTTTTTGTTTAATAACAGGACTACTTAATTGCTGGAGAATTGTCTAGCCAAGAAACAGCAAACCATTTTTGTAATTTATTTTTTCAGGCATGTTGTCATCTTCATCTTTACCTGGTACCTACCACTCCTTGGAGGACCTAAATGTACTTATAAAGGGAAATGTCAATACAGGGTTACCCAAAGAAATGGAAGGAGGAAAAGAGGAGAAAGCTACAGTAGCTAAAAGAATCAAATCAAGAAGACATCACCGCAATGGAGAAAATAAATTGCAGGCTAGAAAAGCAGAAGGGTCAAGCTGATCACAATCGAACATTTTAAGGATCAGTTTGGGGGTTGAAACAGGACAGTGGAGAAAAGGAAGAAAAACAATAAGGAAAATGGTTAGGGAAAAAGAGAAGAGAAAAGATTAATTTGGACATAGACCACCAAAGTTATGATTTAATCAGAAGAATGTGCTTTGTGTGATTATTCCAATTCCTTCTCCTGCTATTGTTAGCCCTTTGAGGTAGCCCAGACAAGAAGCTCAACAGGAGTACTAACTGTATCTGTATGGTAAGGTGACATAAACAGAATCTTGCAAGACTGAAAGTATTTCTCCCCTCCTTTGCTTTTACTATCCGGAAAACTAGGGAGGGTCCCTTCTGAAACGTTTCCCACACCCTCCTTCCTTCTGTGGGCTGAGATATCTTTTACATGAAGTTGTTCAGTCTGCAGCTCTTCCTCCTGTCTCCCAAGGTCATTTCCACAGACCATTACAGCTACAGACTGGAATTAATTGATAAGTTTTGTAATGCTTATCACAAAAGTGATAAGTAGATTGGACTACTATGGCTGTTTCTCTCCTCCCATTTCTCTTCCTCAGCTATTACTTTATTCTTTTTCCCTTTCTTCCTTTTCATGAAGGTCCCTACCTTATAGATTCTTCAGTGCTAGGGTCCCTGGGAATGGCAAATTTTCCTCTAGGGATTTAATAGAAATTGGATGTCCTGGAGAAATTATACTTACTGGGGTCCTTATTAAGTGGGTCTCTCCCATGGTAATTGCTCACAAAACAAGGAACAAAGGAGGCTGAAAGAGAAAATTGGTTACCCCCCATAGCTTATAATCAGGTAAGGGAGAAGATCTACTTGTAGCTAAATGCCATTGATGAAACAAGAAAGAAAAAGTGAGTTACAATCAATGTGTACTGGAAGTGTGAAGTTGTAATGCTCACCTTGTATTAGAAGCAAGTGTTATGAATCAACATGATTTGTAAGAAAACAAGCAAGGAATTACAAATCTCCATGACATTAGTATCTAGGGACAACAGGTTTGTGGTTTGACTAATATAATCTGGATTTCTTTTAAAGTCCAGAATGATGCTTTGCAAAAGACTTATAAAATTCAGATAGATTCTGAAATAAACCGTCTGTAGGGAACCTAGATTATTAATAATTGAATTAGTAAGTTTTCTCATTTATGCTTATTCCAAGAACAACTTTAAAGCTTGCTAATATGCCACCACAACCATTAAGTGTTAACCATTTGCATTTCTTGTAGCAACTGCAAAAAAAAAAAAAAAAGTCTGGCTGGTTTTGTTTATTTTGTTGAAATGGTGGAAGATGGACTTCTGAAAATAATTTCCAATGATAATTACAGGTGTGATGAACTCCCCAAATAATTGGCTCTATTATTGCAATGCTCTTACGTTATTATTTTTTTCCTAAAATTCAACTGAATTTGCTTTACTGTAACTTAAATCAATTATTCCATGTCCTAAACTGTGAAAGGAGAAAGAACATATCACTGGTCAACAATCTTTTCCAAGGCTAAAGAGAAACTTTAGGGGCAAGGAACGATCCAATTGAACCTGGGGAGGGCTGGCGCCTTGACAATGCTCCCTGAGTTTATTAACACCTCATTAACATCAGCCTCTTGGAGGTATCGTAAAGGAAGTTTGTTCTGGGCATACTGTAATGAATTAATTAATATGCATCTATTTTAATTAATGTTTATTTGATTTTTACTATAAACCGCCCAGTGTCACTCCGCAGTAAGATGGGCAGTGACAAATTTGAAGTAGAAATAAATAAATAAATAAAACTGCATTTTGCTGAACCTTAATTTTATTTCTTGTTTTATGTATAACAGTCCAAAGACCTGCAGAGATAGTGTGTTGTTATTTATTTATTTATTTATTTATTTATTTATTTATTTATTTATCATATTTATATAGCTGCCCATCTCACACAAGGAAGGGGCAACAGCTGCTGCTGCTTCTCCTTCTCCTTCTCCTTCTCCTTCTCCTTCTCCTTCTCCTTCTCCTTCTCCTTCTCCTTCTTCTCCTTCTCCTTTGTATAATTTTATTAAAGATTTTTTAAAAGAAGATAAAAACTAATACAAACTAATATAAAGTAAGAAAAAGAAAAGAAGAAGAAAGAAACCAAAGAGAAAGCTAAAACTGCAAGAAAGGGAAAAAAGTAAAAGAAAAATAGAAAAGAAAGAAAAAAGATACAAAGAGGTCGCTTCCAATCTTCTTTAGAGCAGTTGTAAGTAGAGTTATAAATTTCCGGGTGTGATGCTGAAGAAAGACACAGAACTCTGAAACTCCCTTATCTTTGAGAGAAAATAGTTTCTCATTTTCTGTCCTTTATTTTACAAGGCTAAATATTTTCCAGGATTAATTTTAACAATTCAAAGGAGGAGGAGGAAGAGGCATACGATTTTCCTTGGCAGATGGAGCACTTTGTTCAGATCCAAGAAACAAATGAAAGAGAAGTGCTCCATTTAGTCATCAGGAGATATGGAGGGACGATGCTATAAACAGAGATAATGTTTTTGTCTTCTTAATATTATCTTGCTGATGAATCCATGGGGCTAAATATGGCACAAGGAAGCAAACACTAGACAGGGCAAATGATGCTTAGTCTGGTAGAAAAAAAGTTTGCTTTTGGTACTTTTCATTTGAGCTAATTCATCAACAGTGAGTCACCTAACACCAGTATCGAGCACTGTTTGGCAGACAGAATTGCTGCCCTGTAGTGGTTATCAGGATTTTTACAGCCCAAAGTGATTAATTTTGTAGACTGAATATATTGTATTTATTTTACTTGTTTTATTCTGTGCTAGGCTGATTTTTGATCATAAATAAAGGCTTGTTCTTGATTTTTGCATCCAAGTATGGTAGCCCAGGGGTGTGGGTGTCACTTTAAAAGAAATTTTTAATTTCCGCTTTTTGGATTATTTTTTTCAATTAAAAATAATGGTTGCTCTTGCTGACTTGATTCCTCATTTTCCTCACTTTTATCAACAAGATGTGAGGCCCCTGTGTTTTCTTGTTTTCAAATCATTGTCAAGTTACCAAGCAAAACTTTGAGAAAAGCTTGAAACTAAAAAGCCTCATATAATCCTGAGATCCCCTGAGGAGCATCCAAGAGACAAAATATCTCCTCACTTCCTCTCTTCAGTCAGAAGGAGAAGAATGCTGCTGGGGAAGATATTTCCCCTTGCAAATCTCCCTATTGCAAGTAATAAAATTTCTACAAGCCTTGCTGCTCTCTAATCTTTGAAGAAGATGGTTTGGATTTACAGGATTCAAAGCCATGCGAGTTCCTTAACATGTTCTCCAACCAGCAGAAAAATGGGGGCAACTGGTGTCATTCATTTCCCTCCCAGTAGCTCCAATAAGATGTAGAGGGGGTATATCTAGCTTGAAAACCATAAGTATGAAACAAATAGCCACTTTCCTCATACTTATAGAGACAGATCTGGGCTAGTCATTAGAACAGCTTCCTGATATCTGAAACAGACGTTCTCTGAAGGTTTAAGATAACTTTTATTTGAAGTATTTAAGAAGATCCAGTGGTGATGAGCTTCTGGGCGAAGAGGCTGTGGTCTAATTTTGATATCCTGACATCCCCAGAGCCATGGTCCTTTGAATGGCATCAAAGCCCTCTTTTAGGTCTTATTACATGACAGTCGGATGGCATTTTCACTGGTAGAACACAGATTTACTTCTTACTCTGGAATTCCCAAATAACTCTTATTAATATTATTAGTATTCTGGAACACTGTCAACCCTTTCTAATTTCCATTCTTTGGGCTTGGTTTGTTGGCTGTAGATTCCTCCTCCTTTTCTCTAATACTTGTCCCCAGTATTTAACTGAGGTTGGTGTGCTGACTTCAGATAGGGGGTGGACAAAAAAGCAAAAATGTATGATCTAAATATTTGATAACAATTTTTTTAAAGAAAAATATAGCAAGAGAAGGATGGGTTTCATTTCCATCTTATGTTCATCCATTTCATTTTTTCTCCTTAAAAATAGATCCTCTTTCATCTCATAACCAGAATTACCTTTCTGAATCTTGAATCTGGGAATCCAATCTCCTCTTGCCTATTTTTTTGGAGGGGATGGGGTGGGGTGGGGTTTAAGGATGCATGCCAAGAATATGCTAAAACTGAGATGTGGGCAGAAGCTTGCCTACTTCTCAGTTTTGCAAACTCTCTACTAGAACAACTGAATGGCCTAGCTGTTTTTTTCATTCCCCTTGTCAGTTTTGTCAATACACCTATTATTAATGGATGTTTCTAAAGTAATACAGTGCTGGTTATGTCTTTTGCTTACGTTTTTCATTTTAAAAATCAATACAGTTGTAAGCAAATGAATAAATAAAGGATGGAACCTTGCCAATTCAGCCTGTTTCCACATGAACCCATTTAACCTCCTGAGCTCTTTCAAAATGTTTCAGTGTAGCTATGGATAATACCAATTAGAGCCCAATGTTTGCCAAGAATGCCACCAACATTAACAAATTATTCATTCCCTGGAACAGGATAGCATTTGGTGGATTAACACAGAGCTTGGCTTATGCTTGAGGAAGTGGATAAACTCTTATATAAAAACTACTGGTGGTGACCCCTCAGCCTTTTTGACTGCAAGAGATTTATCACTGAACTTGGAATGTTAAGGCCTTCCGTCCATTAACTTAGAGTTAAGTTATCCGAAATGAAAAGAATGAGAGAAAGAAAAAGAAAGGCCCTTCTATTATGACTTAGCTCAGAACTACTGTGATTCAATTTACATGCCACAGGTGCTCAACCAACATTACAAGTGGATTTCAAGATGGAAAACCGAGATAAGGATTCCTAATGGAGGACTTGTTTCCAAACAGAGCAAAAGGGGTTTCCACAGGGTATGGTCAAAACAGTCAAGATGACAACTGTGTCAGTCTGATGGAAAGAATGGGTGGAGCTTCAATTACAACATCATGGTCACCATCTTAACTTTTTTGACCATACCCTGTGGACGCTCTTGGGTGTATCTGTCCATTCTACATGATTTCTGCACTATCCAAAGTCAAGTTGTGGGAAGAGGAAGCATGTTTCTCTGTCCTAAAAGAGGATGAGCAAAAACATCTCATGTTGGCTTGTAACATGAAGATCTGAGTTCAACCTAGGCCCACATTTTTGCACAAGATTAACTTTCCTGTCCCTCTTCTGTGCTTTGAACTATGCTGGCGGCCAAAAGCATGACAATGGGCTGCTTAACAGGTTTCCCAAGAAAGCTTCTTCAGCTTTATTAAACAATATGGGTCTAGATCCATGATCATTATTTTGATCCATAGTAGTAGGCCTACCTGTGTAAGCTGTTATGAGCTTCTTATTTTACCAGAACAATATCCCCCCCCCCCCCCTTAAGGGAGGATTTGCATTCTGTCAATCCCTTTCTCAAGGACAATAAGCAGAAGTGAGAAATTTGACAAAAGGAGATGGCCATGCTATATTTTGTATTAAAATGTTTACTTGCCTGCCTCTGACTATAGATGTATTAGTAAGACTGGAGATGGGAGGTATTTTCTGTGAATTATTATATTCCAAACAACAATCCTTTAGCATCTTTCAGTGCTCAAGGTTCTTGTCACAACTCTGGACTGCAGTTGTCAGGCCTTTAACCTACGTCCCTGTTGTTCTTTCTCACTTCTCCTATAAAGATATTTGATTGACAGATCTGGAAAATGAAGTCCTCGGTATAGTCAGAAAACAGCATCAACATTCAGGGACAATCCATTCACTGGCAGGAAAAGGTACTATTTTTCCTCTCTGTTTAAACCAGGAAGAAAATGTGTTATGGTAACTTAGGAAATATATCTTTTTTTGCCCCGTTTTATTAACTAAATACAAAAAACAAACAAACACACAAAGAAGAAGAATAGACAAAACTATAAAAGAAGGGGAACAAAGAAACAAAAACATAGAGGGCATATATTCAGACGTGCAATAAATATTTCAATAAATGGAAGCCATGATTCATGACAGTCATCCATAGCTAATCTCTATTAGCCAATTCTGCAGACCACTGAATAATTTGTTTGTCTATCCAATGCTGAACAATAAGTATTTGGGCTCCAGGTTTTCTTTGTCCAGATGTCAACTCCCATGGGATAGAGATCAACTTCAAAATAATGTAAACATCTGAAAATATTAAATTTCAAACTTGATGCATGTAACAACTTTTTTCTCAAATGGAACAATGCATTTAAATAAAGCATTAATTTCACTTTATCTCCAGCAACATAAATGCAAACAGGTCCTTTCTTGTTAAGAAAGATGTAATCTAAAAATCAATTGAAATTTTGGGTTGTTTTTTTTTTTAACCTCTCTTCTTTTATAGCAGTTATGTAAGCCAAGAAGCAATAGCAAAGAGAAAGGAAGAAGATACATATGTATACATAAATTATACTATAAAAGATTTTGGGAAAAAAATAAAAACATAAAATACCCCCCCCCCCCAAAAAACAAACCAAACATATTTTTTAAAAATTATAAAAAGGGCATTCCAGTAGCCCCCTCTCTTTCTTGATCATTGTTACATGAACTTTCTTAGGCAATATATACTATTAAAAGCACAATTCAAAAATGGACTTTTTATTTACCTAGATTTGTGGCTTCTGTCCTCAAAGGTACATTTACCAGATGGTACAGGACACTCTGGAATCTAGATTGGATCTTATATTAATTGGGAAAAAAATGTTCATACCCAGAAGCTTTTGTGCCTGGGTTCTGAAGACTGTCCAAAAGGCTGATTCTAAAATGTCTGTCCATATTTTTATGATCTTGGAATCAAACTGGAATTTTCATTGATGAATGGACTAGCAAAGATCAACTATCATAGACAGAACTCTTCCATATCATTTCAAGAGATGTTTTCTAACTTCTCTTCATTTACATTTCAACCTGGAAGTTTGCAATCTAAATTACCTGGCCTGATTTCCAAAGAGGAACCAATTTATTAGGAGTATTTTATTATTCCTTCCATTTCTATTCCCAAAGTTTGTCCAGAATGCAGTCCTCAGCTCTCAGTTCCCTTGCAGAAACATTGGTGATGCATAGAAACACATAAGTTAAACCGTGAAAGCAGTTTTGATGAGATTCTGATGTGATATCATTAAGGTTCCTTTTGTGTGAATTTTTACCTATAAGCCATAGCACATAGGGATATTGGTAAAACATTCATGCACACACATACAGACATACAAAAGCACGTTGATGCAATCTTTTGCATGAGCAAAGTAAAACTGTTGAATCACTATGTAAACTTCTATTAATTCAGTTTAAAAAAAAGATGCAAGTGAATTAAAGGGACTAAAACCTAGGGCAGCTTATTCATATCCCAACATTAATTTTGCTATTTTTCTAACTAACCTGAAAATCTAGATTTCTGTGCAAGGCAGAGTGAATTCATGGGACAAGAAAGAAACAAAATCTGGGTGTGTGTATGGTGGTGGTGATGGGGAAATCCTATAATCGCTAATCATCTCAAAAATATTGTGTTGGAGCCAAAGTCAGTCATCCTTAAAGTATATCAGAACCTACCTTAGGCAATATTTGTTTTTCCCACTCATTTGAGCTCTGGCTATATCGAATCTGAATTATCCAATGAAGTTAGGATCCAGCTGAGGATATGATTTTTTTTAATGAATTGACATACTCAAGGGCAAGTCATTGATCAAATGATAACATTTCTAATTTCTTCACCAATACTGGACAGAGAATCCTGCATCCTTGAAAATCCAATGGGCTTACATACTTCCCTTTCTGAAAAGTTATTTGTATTAAACAAACATTTAGTGAAGCATAAAACCTGTGATGAGTTTAGTTGTTTCACTTACGCAGAGTTGCTTCCATTTATGGTGCAACATCGATCTTTCTGGAGAAGATGTGGCTCACTCAGTTGACATGCTGTCCTTCAGCCATAGATAATTTATAACCTGTTGAGGAAAGTGGCTAACTGATGAACCCATCTGCCCACAGAAGCAGGAGCACTGATTGATTTACTCCCAATTCTGGTAGTTAGACTTTTCATCCTCAACAGGTCACAAAGTCTCAACTATCTCATTCATCAGTCAATGGAGCAAATATCATTAAATCTGCAGGCCACAAGATTCCTTCAATTTTCCTCCATATGTTAGGGTTGCAAAGCTTACTGTTCCTGTATATAAATAAATAAATAAACAAGTAAATAAATAAGCAAACAAATTTTAAAAAATAACAGACACTTGATATGGATCTCCTGGGAAAGGAGATGAATTGGTTGTATCCAACAAGTTGTAGGAATGAGGTGGGATTCATGTATTTGATTTCATTTAAACCACTAGAATCTATCTTGTAAATAAGGACAAGCTACTGCTCAATCTAGCATATCAGTTATTTGCATAGTACTAGCAAAATTTGAGATTCTTTGAATGTTCTCATGTTGCCCACAGGAACCCTAATCTATTGACAACTGTCACGGAATGTAGGTGTTAGAGAGAGATTTTAAATTCTCTAAATGTAAACTCTCTAAATTTAGTTCAAACAAGGAATCCAGTATAATAGCATAGTTACAATCATTTACCTACAGCAAGTGCTGTTCACATTGTGGTCCAGAATCAGTTTGGGCCTTGGGCTGAAAATGACTCTGTATTCCTGATTCAATGCTTAAACATTTTGGTATCATCAGTACTCAAGTACTTGCACTAGCTTTTAATTTTCTTCCAAGGGTATTTGGGCACCAGTGAAAAGTTTAAAAGACTTTAGCCTAATTGAGAAGTAATCATAATGGAAGAGAAAGTCTCTTTAGCTGTAGTCAGCAAACTAATGCAAACCCAGTGAAATTTTACTTATTCAAATTTCAGGGGTATTTCTTTTTTTCTATGTGCATATTAACAGAAATCTGGTGGTTCCCAGATGTGCATCCACCAATTTATTTGCATTAATAAGGACAGGCATCCAGTTTTTACTGAGCAGGATACCTCTTTGTGACACCATTTTCATTTCTATTTCCCTCTATTTTCCATCAAAAATCAGTGAGAATTTGCACTGCTAATTTTCCATGTTTTCTTGCTAATTTTTGGTAGGATCCATAGTTGAAAAAGGGAAGCTAAGTTATGCACAGCAAATGAGCAAATGCAGAAGTGACAGAAATGAAAAAATATATATACTGAACTGTTATGCTTTTAAAAAATGTAAGAGGAAGGTATGGAGAGCTTTCAAGGGCTGAACCATATTGCATCATGTTTCTCAGTGAAGGTTCTTAAATGACTGATGAAGCTCAGTCTGAAGTCTGCATCTAGTTCCTGGAAACAGATATAAAAATAATTTAGACAAATGGGGTAATGAGGATGAGCAGGAAGTGGAAAAGTAAGCCTTACAGAAAGAAATTGAGGAACTGGGTATACTTAGCCTTAGCAGAAGACAACAGAAGGGGAATATGATAAAAAATTTCAAGGACATCCACAGGAGGTAACACTCAACTCAGAATGCAGTTATACAATAATGGATTTAAAGTACAGAAAGGGAAATTCAGTTGAATATTAGGAAAAAGTTCCTTATGGTCAGAATAGCTACCAGGAAAAAAAATTGCTATCAAGGTGGTGGATTTCACAGGATGTGATCAAGCAAAGACTGGATATTTCAATTTGGATGGTTGAATCTGGATTCCTGCACTGGGATGAGGACTGGTGGATATTCCCAGATTTGGGATTTTGTGATGCTAGCACCGCGCTCTCTGATCTAGCTTTCTGTTTCTTGCTGAGGCTTCCTAGCTTCTTCCAGAAAGCTAACAAGCAGAGCACAGAAACATCTTAGCCTTTCCCCCACATTTTCAACTTTAAAAAAAAAGCAGAAAAAAACAGCACCGAATATTATGCCAGAAAAAGCCGGGGGCAGAGGGAGCAAAGAAGAGGAGCTCTTGCTAGCATCTTAGAGACAGATGAAGGGGGAGGAAAAGGAATGGCTTTGTTAGCCCTAATTGCCACTTGAATGCCTAACCTGTGTCTCTGCACAAGCTCTCTTCATGTAAGAAGTTATAAGTTCGAGTCCTGAATGGGCAAGGTTTGTTATCAATGAGCAGTTTACAGGCCTTGGGCTGTGCATTAATTAAATGGCTTTTGTGTGCAGGCTTACTTATTAGTACGCCTCTCCTTTAATCACCAACTCTTCAGCCACCAAGACAATCTATAAATCTCCTCAAATATGAAATAATGAAGTGGAATGGTTCAATTTATTACAATGTAATAAGTCAGGATAATATAGGAGTAGACAGGGTGCTTCTGCAGCTGCCTCCATGCTGGGAACTGTCACTTTTCATTACCCATGGCAATGGTGGAGACAGAAGGACAGGAGAACCTCCCTGTCGGATACTGTTTCATGCTGGAAGGCAATTGTCAGCCTTACCAGGTGGACCAGACAGGAAACACGACCAGATGAGCTAATTCTATTTTATTGTAAGGCTGCAATAACAGAATCTTGCAAGTCTGAAAGTACAGATCTTCTCCCGTCTCCTCTACCCCCCAAGAAATTAAGGAGGATCTGTTCTGAGCCTCTTACCCTTCCCACTATCCAGCTGCGGGCTATGCTGTCTCTTATCTGACCATTCCCTAGGCATTGTCTCTGGGCCCAGTCTCCCAAGGTCATTCCCACATATCATTGCACCAATCCAACACTTCTTGGATTTGGTTTCATTCAGATGAGAAATTATTGGAGATACATGCCTTTCCCCCCCTACAATGCTTGCTTCATTCACAAATATACAACAGGAAATCCATAAACATTTCCACCAAGCAGCAAATCATCTGCCCAGGACAGATTGCCCACCAAGAGGCTCTGCACACTCCAGGAACTTTCCGTCAACTCAGAGCAAAGTCCCAGATTTTTTAAAGTCATGGTTTGTTGAGCAAGCCACAATGGGAGTACTCACAGAACAGGCTAAGCCAAAATTAAACTAACCACAAGTGTATGGCATAGTGTGATACAAGAACCTAGTTACAACATATTTTTCTTTCATGACTGCTTTTCAAAATTGCAAATTCCTATTTAGAAAAGAATCATAAAATCACAGAACTGGAAGGGGTCACTAGGTCCAACTCCTTGTGATCAGTACAAGGGATGCAAATCAAAGTATCCCAAACAGAAGGCTGTCCAGTCTTTGCTTGAACACACCAAGGAGCAGCAGTGTTTCCACTATCACATGGATTTTACCATTAGGGTTTTTTCCCCCTTAATATTTCACTGGAATTTACCTATCTATAAATAAAATCCACCATTTCCTGTCTGGAATAACAGAAAGCATTCTTGACCTTCTTCTGTGAAACAACCCTTCAGTTTTTTGAAAAGAGTTACCATATCCCCTCTAGTTTCTCTGAATCCTTTGTAATGTTTAGTGCCCAAAACAGGATACAATACAAAGATGAATTTTGACCAAGTATTTACAAACTGTTCTATCCTTTTATGGAAAGAGAAATTGGAGAAAACCCATTCTCTAGGAGGAGAGGTTTCCTAGCAGCTTTTCAGATCTTGGGGTTCACAATTAGCAGTGAGAGCAACACAGCTTCTATTTATCATCTTACTAAAAGTGGTAATGGTAACAACCAAGCTGGCAGCTTGACCATATTTTATATCCTGCACATAGACAGCACTAAACTTCATTCTAGGGCTGTTTGTGTGAGCATGGTACACACATAATTGGTGGAGAATATTGGAGCACACTTCTGCAAACTATCCGCCTTGTTTTCCAGAAAGAGAGAAAAATAAAAATGGCAGAAATTGTCTGAGAAACTTCAACTCACATAGCATCCACACAGAACATTTCCTTGCCTGCCTCTCCACAGCTGGAGGATCATCACCTTTCCAGGCTCTCATGGATAACTAATTCCACCTAAGAGTTCCCCAGCTCCCTCCTGAACAATTATCTCCTGTTGGCCAACTGCTCTGGGCTATTAACCTGGCAGTTTGCCAGTGGCATGACCGTATATATTACCCACAAGTAAATTACAATGGCTTTTGTTCAGCCTGGACCTTGATCTGTGCAAATGTACAGATGGGCATTACTGAAGTCCAGTGGTGAGATTAATCCTCTGCAAGCATTTGGTTGGGTACAAGAACAGTTTATCTGGGGGATGGGGGTGAAGGCACAGATAGCCCACCCCACCTCTCTGAATTCTTGATTACTTCTCAGATGTTTGCAAATTCATGGCAGAAATCTGCAATGTAATGTGTAAGCATGTTTGGCTGAATGCATACATAGAACTCCTGTGACAGAGATGCCTACAAAGATCCCTACAAAGGAAGATGCTTTGCTCGTGGAGGCAGATCACTTTGGGATTGAGGGTATATTGAGTACCAAGCTTACCTATGAATCCCAGTTATCTGAAAGAATCAACCAATCCATGTGATGTATTAATACAGATTTCCCCAATCACTAACTGAACTAATGTGAATGCAAAAGCCTACAAAGATCTATCTCACAAATTTTTATGAGTTAAGCCTACAAAGATCTATCTCACAAAATTTTATGAGTTAAGCTGACTGCCCCAAAGTCAACTGATGGACTTCATAGGTGATCTGAACCCAAGGATTCTGATTGATTGCCCCACACTAAAACTGTTTCCAATGACATCCTCAGTTACATTTTTGACTACTGAGCAGATGTCATTATTTTACTCCTCCCCCTCAAAAATTGCATGCAGGCCTTTAAAACAAGCATTATAGTTATCAAGTCAATCAATTCCAAAACAGCTGCCATTTGGGGTTTGCGCAAACTTTGATCCATTTTACTGTAGATTACAAAGTCCAGTTTTTTTCCATCTAAAATAGTTGTTTGGGTTTTGGATGACATGGTAAAGCATGAAACTTAGTTAAAGAACTGTGTGCTAGAGGAACTAAACTGGTGGCTTTGGGGCACCTTTTAACTGAGTTTAATAGCTAAAGAGTGTCATGCAAATAAAACTTGACTTCCCATATAAATTGCTCAGACACATGGCAAAGCAATAATTTATCATCATCTTGCATCCATCCATTGAATCTAGATTGGTGGCTGAACCTTACTCCTGAATTGCAGCAAACGTTTTCTTGAAGGAAGCTTGGCATGAGGAACAAATTACAATAAATATATGCATACATGAATTCCCTTTCTGCATGAATGAAGGTATACGTTGAGTACCAGATTCAACATTAATCTGTTAAAAGACCAGCGCATTCAAGAGGTTATTGCCAGATTATCTGCCCAAATTATATTACTGTGGGCACCAGGCAGACTGCAGATCTCATATCTATTAAATGGTAAACACCAGTCTTCCATAATTCCCACTATTAAAAACAGCTTTAAAAGAAATCCAAACTCATTTTGCTCCAAGCACAGAAGTCTCACTGACTATTTTTAAAAGCTTTTTTTTTTTCTCCATGCATTTGTTTGACTTCAAAGCCTTTCACCCAAAATAAGAAGGTTTGGAGAGTCCAGATTTATTAGAGACATGAACAGGGACACAACTGCTTCATTTTATGTCTGTCTTTATTAGAAATTCCCATGAAGAGGGAACTAAAGAAAAAGAAATAAGTATTCCATCTGTCACACTCAACATTCCTGACAAATCACCTGGGAAAACAACCCTGGATTTATAGATCCCATGGTATTACAGCCTCTAAGTGAAGCAAGGTATTTATTTTTCTAGTAATTCTATTGGAAAGTACTGGACTGATATTTTCTTGTTAGGAAAGAGTAAAATTGCAGGTTTAGCAGGATGTATCTTCCTGAGAAAGGTGTAGAAGATGGAGAATCTGGCAAAAGGTCTATCTAGAAACAACCCATTTCCTCCAGGTTCCCAACATTCAAGTGACAGCTTCAGTTCTATGGGATAAAATGGAAACAGGTGACCTCCAGATGTTTGGACCACATCTTCAATAAGTATCAGCCAACCAGCATGGCTAATGGTTAAAAATTATGGGGGCTGTGGTATACATTTTCTAGAGAAAAGAATATGTCTATCCTACCTTAGGACATATTCTTCATCTTTGAATGGAAATGAATAAAAGTCCAAGTTGACTTCCTGAAGTCTTAAGGCATGAAAACAAGATAAATTGGTACATGTTTATAAGGATTAAAAGTAGTAGTATAACACCCACCATTGCAAATCACTGTAAGGTACTGAATCTATCAGACCTCTACAGAGAAAGGAACTGTTTCTACAGACAATGGCAAGATTTTCCTGGTAGACACATTGATAAAAACTGCTGGTAGTGTGCATTTAGGTTAAACTGAGATTGCATGCTGCTCTTCTCTGAAGTAAACCTACATAGATTTTGTTCAGTGTATCTCACACTAGTTAAACTCAGTGACTCACACTTCCACTTAGTTCTGAACATGTTTCAGAGGATCATTAGAACTTCCATCTCAACTGGTGATCACTGAACCAAGTTGTTTTTCGGTCAGAGAGATCCAGCAAGATCATGCAGGACATGTAAGTGAGTCTTCAAGGTTTAATGTCAAAGCAGTAGCAAGTTATCAAAATGGATGGGATCTTCTGCTCTGGGTAATAGGATTTAACAATGTTAATTATAGACTGATGTGTATATTCTTTTTTTTAATGTCTATGTGGGATACCTATTAATTCTGAAGAGAGTTATTACAAGCCAAGCATGAGAAAAGCCATATATCACATTACAGACTTGTTCACTAACTATTGACTTAGCCAATGCATATTAAGGTTTGTTTTTCTTTTAATGTTTACTCAGGTTATTAAAGTTCTTTACGGCATTGTTATTTTATCCCTTAACCATTATCGTTTTTTAAAATTCTGGAATCCATATGATGTATATGATGGTAATCACTTGATTTTTTTCAATTAAAGGTAAAAAAAAACAAAAACAAAACCAGAGACAAGTAAATCTATTCTCTCCATTGACTGCTTTATTGATTAAAATGAATGTCTGAATTGAGACTAGCGAACCATGAAAAGCAATCTGTCTTAGATAGGTAACAGATCGTTAGGAAGTCATTGTGCTGAAGCAAGAATAACTCTCTGTATGTAAATATATTAAGGCTACACTAAATCTTTGACCATGAATATTTTCATGATGAAAAAAGAGGGACGGTCAGGGTGGTGAACAATTTCCCCAATTCTCTTCCTTTTTTGTTTACAAAGCAGCATATCTGTGCCAGTCTCTCCAACCAGCAGTTTTGGTACCAAATTTTTGGAGGATAGTAATGCTTAAGAAATTAAGTATTAGTGAATTCTAATTCAAATTAACATTGTCTACACCTCCTAAATTCATATGCAGAAAGGATAGCTACCTCCAGTAATTTTTGCCTTTCTTAATTGTTACAATGTAGTCCCAACCACCCAGCTAAACCAAAACATGTTAAAATGTGTGGCATCCATCATTTTAAAATACATTGAAATATGAGTTTTCTTTCATGTTAGATTCACGGACAAGCAAAATAGAACAAATTGAACACATTGAACCTGAAGGAACACATGCAAAAATTGCATTCCCCTCCCCAACGAGAGTATCTTTCTGAAGCAAACTCAGTCAAACAGGGATCCAACTAGTCACATTATGATAACATACCATCTTGCAGTCTGTTACATGACAGCATTGCAGAATTAGAACAAAGTTAGAGAAATCCATTCTTGTTTCAGATGGGTCTGGAAGTTGGCTGCCCATTCAAGTGAGGGAAAACTACATGCCTATTTCAATGGAAGACAAGCCAATTTCCAGATCAGCAATTTTTTCTGGAGGGTCCCAGGTGCAACTATAGAGCAGAAACTAAGTAGGTGATAAGAGCCAATGGTAGTAATCAGAAATAGGCAATTCTTCATGACGTTGCCCATGTCTTAAAAGCAAGCATTATTCCTGGAGGTTACCTGGAATGGTGTGGAGGGGCTGGTCCTTTGGATCAGCTGATAATCCAGGTGGCCTTTGCCTATCTTTGATGGAAATCTTAGTGACTGCCAGGCTGGCTATATAAACCAGCATATCAGTGGTACAAGGTATAAAGCACTAGAGATGGGTGGGGAGGAACCTCTTTTTTAAAACATAAATGCCCAGAATCTTGTGCATACCAACTATCAATTACAAAGACTGTTGGACAAAGTTGGTAGGCAAATCCATTGATCTTTTGCCATCTTAGTAATACAGTTCTGCCCAAAGTGTCCACGTTTAACATCCTTACCATCTACTGGGCACTCTATAGATGCGATGAAGTGAAATCTCCCTATCTACTGGCTGTTTTCTGGGGTGATGTGAGGAAGGACACACTGAATAAAGGCCAATGTAGTGTACTGTCTGTAGTCCTGTTGATGTTGTTCTGTTTTGTTTCTTTTCATTGACTGCTACTTTTGTTTCCCACTTCTAGATTCCCAAATGATGAATAATGGTGGAGTGGGCAAATCCAGTATGTTTCCTTGAGTGTTTTTAGCCAGCACCAGGTTATGATTGCTCTTGATTGTTCCTTAGGCAGCTGCATAATGATGATGCAGAAGAAAAGTTCCTTGTCATCAATGGGCATTTTTAGGTTTGTATGTTTTGTTTTGGTCAACAGTCTGAGCCAAAAACAAGCAAAATGGAACAAATGATCTTTTCTTCCCTGACCCTCTTGTTTCTCTTCACTCCAGACTATATACTGAGTTATCACATGTGGTGATTAATTGTGCTGAGATACAGTATAGAATTGCCAGCTTGGGTATAGTATGTCTTTTTAATTGTACCTTCCTCTGAAGCATCTGCTTCCTGAAACTGTCAGATGGTAAGAAGACTGAAACCAAGATCCCAGCTGCATCTTGCATGGAGATCTGCATAAACTTTTCCCCATATAATCGTATTTTTTATTTCTAATGTCAAAGCATGAATGCCATATTTTTTTTTGTCACCGTACATGCCAGCAGTGGTATTAATAAGCTCAGCAGAGCTCTGAGATTTGCTGGAGGGAAGGAAGGATAGAAAAGTACCCAGATTCCACATAATGTGTAGTCCAGTTTATAAACAGTCCTAGAGTATAGTGGATTGGATATTCCGAAGTCACATTGGAGGCATCATGAAAGAATATACAACTCGGTTATTCCAAATTTCACATTTTGGAATGAAATCCATTTCACCTGGTTTCAAACAGTAGGCTCCCCTGCACTTAATTTATTCATCTCTGGAAATGGAATTGAGATGAAAGATAGGATTTAACTGTCCTTGTATAATAGCTTTCCACACTGGATTATAATGAAGTACAATAGTATTGAAGGTCTCCGTTTGAACCTTGAAACTGTGCTGGGTTTGAGGGAAAGGAAGAATTTCTGGGTAGAAAAGGGTCAGACACCTATTTTTCTTTCCTGTTGGTTTTATAAATGCTCCTCTTGTCCTTTTAACTTAATAATTTAATATTAATTTAATAGCTAAGTTAATATTAATTGGCATTCCTTAAAAAAAAGGCATGTGCCATCAAGTCATTTTCAAGTCCTGGTGACCACATAAATAGGTTTTCTCCATAACAATCTACTCCTTTCAGGAATTACATCACAAAAATTCAGGCATGCAAAATCCTGTCTGCATGGTCTTCTGCAAGATCCATATCATAACTTTCTGCATTGGGATCTATAAAGATCAACTCTTCAACCATCTCTACCCCAGGCTCATGGAAACCTAATTTTCTTTGTGGTTAGAGACACCCAAATCTCCAAAGTACTCCTCAGATTGGCTTAGCATTTTCAAAGCTCTTCCCAAAAAGTTCAGTCATGCTATATGCAGAATAGTCCAGACTAAATACCTTGCTTCTCCAGATATCGGTGGGAAAATTCCTGTTGTTGTTTTATGTTGTTATGCTATGTTATGTTATGTTGTGATGTTATGAACCAACATAATCTAGTAAACAATATTCACTTAGGCAAACACAAGTCTGTCCCAACCAAAGACAACTTCTGGTGTTCCTCATTTGTCTTTTAAAAGTACATCTTGAAAATTCATTGCTTTTCTTATGATCTAGCAGGATCAGGACCCTACCTTATCAAGTTGGTGTTGTTCAGGCTAAGGGGGAAAAATCACTTCCATCAGGCAGTCCTATGCATCACAAGCAAGTCCTGCTGTGTTCAGTTGAGCTTACTTCTACATAATTATATACTGAAATGCCACCATACCCGGTCTTGAGGAAGGCTGAAGAGGGATTAAGCTAAATATCTTATTCCAGAGAAGCTACGGAGAGAGAGAGAGAGAGAGAGAGAGAGAGAGAGAGAGAGCGAGCATCGCTCACTTGCTCCCCATTTTTTCTTCCTTTTGAGCTTCCTACTCAGCTCCTGAAAAAAAATAACCATAGACGATCTGTCCTAAGACAGAATACCGCAAAAAATATCTTAACCCACTGTCGTTTATTATTTTTCTTTCTTTCCTTCCTTTTATTTGCTTTTGAGATTTATTATCAGTAGCTTATGAAATAAACTGCAGCTGCCAATTAATATTTCCCAGTCATAGTCAGAACAGCAGGAGCTGACAAAACTACATATTGCCATACTTGCCGTAAAGTTATCATTATTCAGTCAACTGTAGCTTATTACTCACAGTAACTGGAGTTTGTTGTTGTTACAGCTAAAGATTGTCTTTTGTTTTCCCCATCCTCCACTGACTATATTAGGGAATATTATTCAGCACTGAATGAATATGAATATATATTTATATTTATATATATAAAATCTCCATGAATGAGTGTGGTTCCCTATGGAATCTGTCCAATGCTTTTGAGCCATTTGTCTTACAAGTAATCATGAAATCGCTAATCTCTGAATAATGTATCATAAATCATGCACATTATACATTGCTTATGAGCCCCTCCCAAAATCTACACATAAAGCCCAAATGAATAAAATGATGGAGCTGTCATGTTTCTCACTTCAATACAACAACGTGTAAAATCTAATTCATTCATTGCTCTCTTGTCAAGGAGCAGGCTGCTCCAGGATGTGAAAAGGGATCTCCTTCTCCTTCTCCTTCTCCTTCTCCTTCTCCTTCTCCTTCTCCTTCTCCTTCTCCTTCTCCTTCTCCTTCTCCTTTTGCTGAAGCAAAAGATTTCCATGCACTGGGCTTGAATTCTCTTCCAACCATTACATCCTGACAGTGCCCTCCTCTGCATACTTACACAGAATAAAGTCCCATTATTCTCAACAGGGCTTACTCTCAGGTAATGTATCAGGCTTTTGTTTTTTTGTTTTTTGCCTTGTTGTGCTGAAGACTCATCCTTCATAGGATGATGTATCTCCCCTAAAGGCAGTTTCTATCCATAAAATTGGCAATGGCTGCAACATTCCATAGAGTCTCACTCCTCCTGCACCTTCACAGAGATCAAGATGCCACCGCTTGCTGGCTCAGTAGGTCACCTATTAAGACTTTGGATCTGGCTTCTGCAAGATCCATTAGCAATAACCTCTGTTCTCTTGCCTGTCTTCTGAGAAGATGAAACAAACATGAAATATGTCAGCAAGGAGATGGAAAGCCGTTGTTCATCCACCTACTGAACTTTTGACTGAGTTCACACAACCTCCGAGCCATACATGGTTTGATTATTTATGTTTTTTATGTGTTGCCCAAACTCAGTCATTATTAACCAAAATTTATGAGTATATGATGTGAATCCAGCCAATCATGATTTAATAAGTCATGGTTACATGAACACAACTTCTCTGCAGTATATGCAGTGGCAGGATGTGATGGGATGTGAGGGTGGCCTTGGAAGAAGGGACAGGGGGAAGAGAGATACTGCCTAGGAAATGATCAGATAAGAGAGGAAGGAGTCCACAACAGAGTAACAGCTAGAAAAAGAAACTTAGGAAGGACCCGCCCTAACTACTCAGGCAGTAAATAAGGAGGGCAGGAGATCTGGACTTTCAGACTTGCAAGTTTCTGTTAATGTAGCCTTACATTAAAGTAGAATTAGCTCATCTAGTTGTGTTTCCTCTCTGGTCCACCTGATAAGGCTGACACAGGTGTGGTGAGAAGGAAGCACAACGGGAAAGGTGCTAAGGTTACACCCCCATGGTTATTTACTCTGTCACAGTGGCATACACCTCCGATTAAAGTGGTTATTTGGCTGAGGTCCTGTGTACATTTAATCTAAGTTAAAACCCCACACACCATGGTGGGGTCTACTGTAGAGTAGACAGGCACAAAACTGCATTCAAGTGAAATTTGATCAAGGCACTGATGGCCCAGACATCTGTTTTGTGTGCCTGGCCAGCAACTTTCTAACCTGGAGTGCTTAACTGAGCTTACTCCCCAGAATTTTTTCCATATGTGTATTGACAGTGACAATGAATTGGTTTACAACCACTGTTTTAATTGTGTGAATTACCATCAGATATGCTCCAAAGTAGTGGCTCATACTGGTGATGTCATTTTAGTATTCGGGAAAGACATGCCAGCTCCACCAACAGGAGACATCCATGGTTGTCATGACTTCAAAGGGTGCCTACCTGTGTGCTATGAAGGTCCAATCACATATGAAATGGGCTACACAGGTAATTTCTCAGTCTCGGCTCTGTTTCAAGTAGAATAGCTGGACATGTGAATGTGTGAATTACAACAACTAGCTAGTTGGCTGTTGTGGTTTTGGAAAACTTCTAATTGAAATTCCATATGGAAAAATATATCCAGATAGGCTTGGTAGCATCCCAACCTCACCCTCCCTTTGCTCCTCCTTTCCCCCCATTCTTATTTTATAAAGTCTTTAACAAGGAATATATATTCATGTCTCTGCCTCTCTTCAGAATGGAGGATCACTCATCTCATGTACTCTGCCTCTGAGTTAATGCCCTTATCTCAGATCTTAATTCTGGAACATCATGAATATGTTATTTCACAGATTTATTATATTCTTCTCCCGCTTCTTCCTTCAGGCCACTTTTAAGGCAAGCATCAACGTTTTTTTTAAAAAAAATCACCCAGAAAATTAAAAACAATTCATAAAAATAAAACAACAGCAGCAAATAAAACATACACTGTAGCTTAAAAGATTGAGAATGTCTGGCAGAATTAAAAACAAGGATGTGTTCATCTGGCAGAGAAATTGGATTAATATAAGTTCCAGTGAATTTCTCTAAGGTGGCATTCTAAAAGTAGGGTACCATGTTAAGAAGTTCCATCTTCTCCTATTACCAATTATATTATACATAGAGAGGGAGCCTCAATGAAGATATTAGTGACCAGAAAAAAACTGATAAAGGTGAATATTTGTCATGCCCCTATATTGGTTATTACAAATATGGGGTTGGACTTCAGGGATGTTTCCAAATGGAAGGTACATAGAACTATCAATCCAAAGTTCTTGTGGAACTATTCCAGCTTTTCTTCTCAATTCAGCCTTCAACAGATAGAAGGGGGTGAGGAAATGCAAGGAAGTTACAAATGAGGATTGTTAGAAAGGGAAATTGCAGTAACATTGGGTGGATTACTCAGGAGGAATGACATGATGAAAATATGACAAGCGTAAAGAACAATGACCAAAGCTAGTCATGAAATCAGCCTCCCCAAGGCAGTTGTGAATTAAGAGGAGCTTTTTCATATTAATAGGATTTCGTCAATTTGCCACTGATGCAAAATGGTGGGGGTATTTTCAAGGTATTAGCATTTTGCATATAGAAATCTTCCTTTCTTGGAGCCAATTCATCCTATATGAAATGGGTTTTCAATGTTTTAATTGTTTTTAACTCAAAATGCATAATTGATTGATTGATTATGTGCCTTCAAGTCATTTTTGACTCCTAGTGACCACATAGATAGATTTTCTCCATGACGATCTATCCCTAACCTGTTCTTTCAAGTCCCCCAAAGGTGCATTCATTGCCATTGTAACTGAGTCTGTCCCTCTTGCTGCTGGTTGTCCTCTTCTTCTCTTTGCTTCCACCTTTCCCAGCATTAGAGGCTTTTCCAGAGAGCTGGGTCTTCATATAATGTGTCCAAAGTAGCATACTTTAAGTCTGGTCATTTGTGCCTCTAGTGAGAACTCTGGGTTGATTTGTTCAATGACCCATCAGTTTGTTTTCTTGGCTGTCCACAGTACTCTCAGGAGTCTCCTTCATCATCAAAGTTCAGAGGCGTCCAATCCTGATTCCTTAAAGTCAAACTTTCATTTCTATAGAGTGTCACGGGGAATACCGTGGCTTGTATGATTCTGATCTTTGTAGCTATCGATGCATCATGCCATTTTAATATCTTTTCCAAGGCCTTCATGGCTGCTCTACCAAGTGTTAGTCTGCAGTGTATTTCTTGACTGCTTATTCTTTTACTGTTGATGGTTGATCCTAGAAGTAGCACAAACTTTTGTGTATTTTATTTTCCCACTTCATTTGATTTGTCAGGAGCCCAGTTTGGGTATTCAAATTAGTGCCAGGCAGAATAAATATGCCTATCTTTTCAACTTCCAAAAAGTGTTACTTTTGTTGAACAAGTGAAATATTATATTTATTATATTATATTATAATAAATGATTAACCTCCTCCCTAACCTAGGATTGGAGTTTGATCAAACAGAAAGCTCTTGCTGTCCATACCTTTGGAAGTATGCCAAGAGATCCAATGATTCAGTCATCGTTCTGTTAACTTCTCCAAGCTGGCACTGAAAAATTTTAAGGGGAGCAAAAGTTTGGATAAAGAGGCTGGTAAAATTCTGTCAATACAGTTCTCTTACTGCTTGGAAGCAAAGGATCTGCTAAACAGTCATTCTGGCATTTTAATGACTTGGTCTACCAGCAAGAGAGCACTTGATCCTGACAAAAAAACAGACAACTAGAGCAAGTTGTCATTTCAAAAAAGAGATACACATCTCCTTTCCTTTCCTCTCTTGTCAGTGAAGTTTATTAATGGGGGAGGATGAAGAGAATAAAGTGAATCTGATGAAATCTGCTGGTTTGTTTACATTTTATTGGGTGCTTTCAAGGAAAAAAAAAAGTGCATTTGCAACAAGACAGTAGCACTTCCTCTCCTGAGGAGCTGAAAGGAACTATTTTTCAAAGCACCCTCCAGATAAGGATCTTAAAATACTGAAGGCTCGACAATTGATCAGCACTGCAACCACTTTGCTGGGAGTATATTTCCCATATGCTCCAGATTTAATCTAACATAATAATTATACCCCTTTTCAGGAAAGCATTGTTGAAAAGGGAAAGGAAAACAAAAGAATTTGGAATCGGTAACTCATCATTCCGACACGTCTCCAAATAATAATTGCCAGATTCTTTAAGGGCATCATGGTTATAAAACCAAAAATGCACAGAGGCAACTCCCCCTTGGAGATCAGTGAGTGAATTGCTGTTACTCAGCAAGGATGTTTGACCCACAACTGTCTAATAATAGATAGGACTAAGAAGTGTGGTTGCTTTAAAAAGTAGCCTAGGGTTTAAAGAAGATGTGGGATCACTCTAGCAATACCTCTTCACTTTCTAGGTCTTTTCCAATCCAATATTTCTCAGTAGAAGTAATTACAATATTCATATACAAATTGTGTATCCATCAAAGTGAATGGTTACTTTTTTAGCATGGAAGGGAAAAGGGGGAAAATGAAATATAGGACTGCCAAGAAAAAGGTATCCAATGTTAAATTCTTTCCTTCACTTCCATTGCCTATAATCCCATAATCTTAAATTAGATTTATGTAGTATAGTCAAATGCACCTAGAAAAGTCTTTCCACAAGAGGACTTCTTTGAGGAAAGTCTGGCTCAACTTTTGATCCATCAAGTTAATCATCGTCTATCACCCCCGTCTGGTGGCTTGCCATATGCTGTACGATACCTTCTCCTTTGCATTCTTAAGTAGGCAGTAAAAAGAGAAGGCTGTGATTATTGATGGCTATTCTACAAAGTCAGTAGCTCAGTGTAGCTTGCTGGACTGGTAGGTATGGTGAACTTCTGCCTGCCTGTTCTAGTGAACAAAATTCTCAATCAGCCAGAAAACTCACTGGGTGGCCTAAAGGAAATCATTATCTTTCAACTGAACACAGTTGTCATTGGAAGGATAAATGACAGAGGAACTGTAAAGAATGTTTCAGCATTGGAGGAAAACTGCTGTAGAAATGATAAATAATATGACAATGATAAAGTCAATTGCCAGTTTTGGATCGCAGTTAACTGGAGCATATGTTCCAAACAAATCACAGCAACTGAGTAGTGCAACACTGTGGATGGTATTGTTGGCAAAATGATGAAAGCAGCAAAACTAGCATGAGAAGCTTGGCCCAGAAAGCTAGCAGACTTTAAGCCCATTCCTAGGCTTAAGAAGAGTTTCACTTGGTTGTAGTACTCTGATAAAGCATCAGAACCAAATTTAGATTCAGCACAATCCAGGGCTGAAACTTCTAGGAGGGATGGTAGTTCAGAAGCAAAGCATAAACGTTGCACAGAAAAGAGCCCAGATGTAGTCTTTAGAATTTACCTCTGTTAAGTTAAACAGTACTGAGCCAAACAGAACAATGGTAAGACTTTATCTGAGGCAGTTTCCTACATTCCTATATGTTGACAACTGGAGAAAAGCCTACCTAGAATAGATCAAGGGCCCAACTAAAGCATCTTTTATGATTTCATTGTGACCAGCTGAGGAAGCTAAACAAGTCATTAAAGCCATAATTCTTTGTTGTTTCCCAAAATCTGGCACTCAGAATGATGCCTCCTCTGAATCTATCGTTCTGCACAGTAGACACAATTCATGGTCATGAAAAGATCTGTCACTGGCTGAATAGATTCTGCATCCAAAGCATTCATTTTTTTCTTGTTCCAAACCAGGTTTTTTTCTTCTGTTCACGCTCAAAATCCAGCCACACGATATTTTTAGGCTTCCCATCTTTGGAAACTAAAATATGGCCTTTCAATAGGGCTTGGAGATAGACCTCCATGGTCAGGACACTGAAAAGAGTGAGGATCACGCTTGCCATTAGGAAGACTGTGGGAAGTAAATGCCCTGGGTGTCAGAAGCTGGGAAGGGCAGCGGTGCTAACGTCTTGTCCTTCTGTCCTTGTTTGCTCTTTTTCTGGCCTCCTAAATTATTCCGTTCCTTCAGGTATGATGGCTTAGTCTATCCACTATTTGTGATGAAGTTTCAACTAACCAACTGGCATATGAACGCGGAACTGGAAATATCTTTGGCTAGCCCCAATAACAGTGGGTATTTGCGTATCCAGAAGATCAGTTGTTTCTGAATGAAAGCAAGGAAACCATTTTCTCTGGTAGTGCTGGAAGTCTGTCTAGTTAGGAAACTGTGAGATGTCTATAAATGACTGTAGCTGCCAAGCTGGCAGGCAACTTTGAAGATTAACTGACCACCTACATAGGGAAATGTATAGCTAAGACACATTTAAGAGTATGAATTAAAGAGTATGGAACAAACTAGTTAAGGAGAATGTGGATTCTCCAAAGGTGTTTGAGAAGAGGCAGGTTTGCCATTCCTTAAGGATGGCTTAACTGGTTTCCTGCACATCGCACAGGGCTTGAGAGAATCCTCAAGATGCATTTCAACTCAACAATGCTATAATTCTGTGATCATTTTAAAATAGGCTTTCTGTGTGCCCTTTTAAACAAAAGCACACGTAAATGCAGAAAGAAGATTGACTATAAGTGAACACGGGCAAGAGTGTCACAAAATGGAGCGAAGCTAACTCATTATACAAATGCATGTAGGTACATAAATATTCCCAACAGCTCTTCTTTTTTTAGCCTTTATCCTATTAGCTTCTAAGCTACAACAATCTGTGAAAACCAACAAACAAGCAGACTAACAAAGGTTTTTTTATATATATCTGTTACTGATTTATTTCAAACCAATTTCCCTCCACTATCCATTTTAATCCCATTCTGGCTATAATTCAATATTTAATATTTTGACAAATGCATTATTTAGCTGCAGCTTTGTAAAGTATGTTGGGATATAGCTAGGAGAAAAGATTTCTAGAATCTAGAATAATTTTCCTGTTTTACCAAATTAGGAGGATACCAAAATTAAGTGGATGCGTTTAACAGCCACCAAATATTAAACAACTGCCAGGATGATCAGGGCACATACAAAATCCACCCTGTTGAAAATAGATCACCAAAGGGAACTTGGCTGTCTGTAATATATACACATACACATACATATATATACATACATATGTATACATGTGTGTGTGTCTGTGTATACACACACATACTGTACATAATTTAATTTAATATATGTGGATATTATTTTTAAAAAAATGTGGAAGAAAACTTTTTTTCCTAGAGCCAATCTTGAATTCTCCTCCTTTGTTTTTTTGTTGTGACAAGAAGAATTTAAACAGCACGCGAAGATAAATCAAGAGGAGAAAATATCAATACAAATTAATTTAATCAAGCCATACACCCTTGCTGCTTTAGTTGAAAACTCAGCATCTATTTTCATAACAACATCTTCAGCTCGGCATACTGGGCCCATTGCTCTCGGAACTAAAAATGGCTGATTGGCCTTCTGATTGCTGATAACATGCTTATGTACACAAAGTTGAAGAGGGATCTGCAACTACATTTTGCAGTCGAACCTCACATCCTTGTCGGAATGAAGCTGTTCAAAGCCCCACACTAAACAGAGTTAGAAAGACACTGAAAACGCTGACAAGGGGCAACATAGCTTCTGCAATCTTTTCAGACCCCTCTAACAGTGGTAGGCATAAGAGGAGAGGTCTGCACCTTTTTCCGAATAAGGTAGCAACATGTTGCATCTCTGTGTTGAGTTTGTGGGTTTGTGGATGTGTGAGTGAATATGCTCACCCTCCCCTCCAGGTCACATGACTGAAGGGAAAAGGGGGGCTTTGCCTGAAGCAGGCACCAGCATTCCAGGCAGTTGGCCATCTCTCTCGTCTGTAAGACTGCATTAGGGCAGGGTTTCTCAATCTTGGCAACTTTAAGATGTGTGGACTTCAACTCCCAGAATTCCCCAGCCAGCAGGTTGCCAAGGTTGAGAAACACTGCATTAGGGAATTGGGGGGGGGGGGGTCCTCCAGCCCCAGTCAGATCCAGGCAGTTTAGAATTCAAATTTTCTTTTACCACCTTGTCCCGTCACCCACACGTGGCCCTGTTCCATTCCCTTGAGCTGGAAGAAATAAAAAATGCTCCCAGTTCTGCTAAGTACTAAGTAGAAATGCCATTTTTCCCAGGTTTGAATGGCACACTTAACCACTGAGGGAAGACTTAAAGGAAGGCAGGAAGGCGGTGAGGGAGGGAGGGACATATGTGGATCTTTGAGTTGGCACAGGCCATTTTGCATCATTACCCCCTCTCTTGTAGCCATTTGAAACTGTCCCCTTCCCTTCAAATACAGTCCCCCAGAAACCACCAGGTCCCATTCCTGCTATAGAAAACCTGGGTAGTAACACAGAAGGAAAAGGCACGGTGGTGCAAAGCACAAGGGCCATTCTTTGCCAGGGAGTATTAAGCTGATCGGTCAATTCAAAGCAGAAAGAGAAATGCTTTCTCTTCTTCTAGCAACTGACACGCCACGTATAAATCTGCATGTAAAACATATTCCTGGCTGAAGCCTTTCCCGTTTGCAATTTCCAGCCCAGTGGGGAAGGTAAATTAAATGCCGTCTGTGTAAGCCAGGGAACCTGACAGGTTCCTGGCAAAAATGGAGCGCAGAGGGCCGGGGACCCTGTCTTCCTTCTGCCTCCTTCTTGCCAGTCTAAAAAGTTTCATCATCAATGCAAATCTCATCTCTGTACATCAGAGAAGTGGAAAATGGGCCCTTCTGCTATTGCAGTGCAGAAGGCGACAACAGGCAAGCTGCGTTGTCTATTGCGAAAGACGTACTGAAATTTTCCACGCTTAATTAATCAAGGCTGTTCTATAATCACTTTTCTACATGTGGCATTGGAAAGAGTAAAAGGTTTTGTTTTCTCCTCCTTCCTTCACTTGCTTTCTTTATGTGTGTGTGTGTGTGTGTGTGTGTGTGTGTATAGATGCACTTTTAATGAGCTCCTGTTACCAGTCTGACATTTGGAAATTTAATCAGGAGGCAGCCTTGGCGGACTGGGGAGCATCTTTTAGGTGGCATCATTTGTCTGCACATTTCTTGGGCCACGATTAACAAAGGAGGGTCAAGCACCTCATTCAAATCAGCGAATATTAATGAGTTGCCAATGACAATGCAATTCCTATAGAACTCTGCTCAATGGATGCCGTCCATGCTACCGGGGGTGGGGGGTGGGGGGCAAAGGAAGGGAGCCAGTAGAGCTAATGATGATTAATGCAGTGGCGTGGAAGAGCTGCGGATAAAGAAAATAATCGGCCACTTCTTTGCAAAGTGTCATTCAGAGGTCTAATTGGACAAAAGAATAGGCCATTGTCTTTGGATCAGATGTCTCTGCAGCCACCTCGGCTGCAGGATGCTGAAAGAGTGTAGGATGAATGGCAAAGAGCAAAATACAGCCCTGCAAAATGATTGCACAAAACAGAGCAAGAACAGAGAGATTAGCCAAGAGAGGGGTAGAGTTCAGGCTCTTTTATTTATTTACTTTTTCCTGATTAATGGTTGGCAATGGAAAAACAACCAAAAGTCATACATGAAAGAAACAAAAAATGTGGATCATATGCCTTTCTGGCTAAGGAAACGTTCTGCATGGTAAAGGAGCAAAATGTGATGCTCGCTAGTCACATCCAATCCTGTGAGTTCATTCCCTGTACATGGAGGCTCCTTGTCAGGGGAGAAATATGTAAGCCAGCCTCTTGGGCTACCCACTTCCAAATGAAGGGGCTACTTAAGAGCACAGCAAAGGGATGGGTTTGCATCTGTTTCTCCTGCTCTAAAGGAATCCCAAACTGATGTATCTCCAAAGCCTACCTGTGAGAAGTCATTTGAAGAGAACTGCTGATGACATGTGCCAGAAGTAGGATCTTTGAAAAGACCTGGTTAGTGGCCTACCTACAAGGTGCAAATAACTGACCAACGAAACAAATACCAAAAGGATGATAAACTTCTTGTGAGATGGGCGGCCGTATAGATTTGATAAATAAATAAATAAATTAGGCCAACCCATTCTGGGTACAGCAAAGCTCCATCTCAAAATCTGGGCTTACTCTCAGTTGAGCCCATAACATTTGACTGAGATGATGGTTAGAAAAGATGTCTTTCTACTCAGCAGGTCTGCAAGCATTCATTCCTTGAGTATGTGGCTCACTCACAAGGAAGATGAGATTTTCCGTTCACCATAATATAGTAGAACATCTCTACAAGCTTTATTAGTGCTTTAAAAATGTATATACAACCTCTTTGACCAGATGCAGAAGTGGGGAAAAAATTAGAAAATGAATACAATCGCTGCAGATCACAGTATGCTTCCTTTAACTCTCAAAGGAAAGACCCTTTATTCTCTCCAGAATAGCAAATTGATTAAAGCATAGCTCCATGCTGGCTGGAGAATTCTGGGAGTTGAAGTCCACCCATCTTAAAGTTGCCACAGCTGAGAAACACTGCCACAGAACAGTATGTCCTGTCTTGACATACTGAGTTGTTTGCTAAAGTTGTATTCTCTTCTTTATAATGAATCACAGAATAGCTTACAGATAAAAATAAAAAGATAAAATACAAACACTCATCAAGCTGCTATTGAATCTCTCTATTTTCATCAACAGTCAACTGTCATAAATCATTCAGCAAGAGAAGATTCAGGGGTGTCCTCATCCTATGTCAACAAGAGTGAAAAAAGGTCATGTGAAGAGGTGTACCTTGAGTAATCAATACAACTGTGCAAAAATGCACCTTCAGAGTTCCATAAGGAGGGTGCGAACACAAAAAAGGCCCTTGTTTACATCTTCACTCTTCAGTCATTGCCCATAAGCAATATTAACATTTTTTTATTCTTCTTAAGATTATTATGATTAATAATATAACACTGGCCTTGTGTTGATGTAGTCAATTAGCATCACTCTATGCAGTTAAATTTGCTCTTGGTCATAACTCACTTTGGCTCAATTCACAATCCAGCCACTGTCTTAGCACATTGGGTGGCTATACAAATGTTTTAAATAAATAAATAAAATACATAAAGTTGTGTGGAACAGGTCATCATCTTCTGCTACCATCCTGGGTTTGTTTCACATTGCATGTTGCATTAATACAGCAACCATGATTTAGAGTTGAGGGTGTTGCATGGATGCAGCCTACCTGAGACTTCTGCCACCTGGTCTTGTGCTCTTTTAGCCTGATACACATTCAAGGAAGCCAAAAGGAGCCTGCTCCCACAGCAGTGAAGGAAGGCCCTGCTGTGCAATTCATCGTCCTACCCATTTCTCCCTTCCCCACCAAAGACTTTCCCCCCACCATGTGAAAAACTGCTAGGTGACTGTGCCCACATTACAACGGGACAATGCTTATCATGAGAAGCTCGATATGTCTGGGCTGAGTGTGTCCTTCCACCCAATATCCATCCCTTCCATTCCTTTCCCTGCCTAATGGAAATCAGTCTGGAAAAATCAGCACCTTCTCACTGATACAGTCAGGTAGATCAAACCAGTGGGCCAACCAACAGATTTTGCCCCATTACTAATAATATACATTGAAAAATCCCTGGTGAAGCAATGCACTGGGTGTCACTCATACTTCAGAGAGTCTGCAGCAACAAGGAAAGCAGTGTGTTCCACTTTTTCATGCCCTCTTGCTAGCCCTCCTTCTCAAAGCACTTCCTGCATATAATATGAATTGATTACTATTGGTTTAAATATTGTACTTCTGCCACTTAGCTATTTGCATCTGGTGGCAGATTTTTTATTTATTTATTTGTTTGTTTATTTTGCCTTTAGTCACTGCTGAATGAAGAAAATGGGGTGGGGATCCCTCTGTCCTTGCTAAGGAGGAGCAAGAGATGTCCTGATGGTGATTCTGCTGGCAAGCAAAAAATGATATGCAGGGGTTCATCTTAACATCATGGTGTTCGTGTTCCTCAACATCTCCCAGACCCAAGGAGATTGGGTGGACAATCCTAAGAACAGACTCAATCAAAGGAAGAGAAAGAGGGAACAGCTTACCATATTGTTTCAAAAAAGCAATGCTGGAAATATTAAGTAGTGATTTCAGATTAAATCACCTACAAAAATCTGAAATTAGAGGAACAGAGGAAGATTCTTGATGGTTGCCAATAGTTTTCTGGGTGAAGTTCTAGGTGCTGGTTATTACCTACAAAACCCTATGGATTTTGGCATCCTAATGCTCAGAAAACTACCTCCACAGAGAAGGACTACTTAAGGACCCTACCCTACATGAGAAGAAAACAGTGGGGACCCAGCACCATGTCTTCTCAGTTATGGCCCCCACATTACGAAAGAGCTCATCTCCTGGAGTCCAAAGGGAGCCTAATAGGCTCTACTTTCATAAGGCTTCGGGTGAACTTTTGGTACAAAAGGGGGACCTGGGTTAGCTTGATAGGTAGACTGAGGTTAGATTTTAGTGGTATTTTTTATTTCCTTGCCACTGTATTTTGTTTGTTTGTAAACTGCCCTGAGTCCACAGAGTAGATGGTCTACAAGTGATTAAATAAATAACCTCAAAAGCCAGTGGACTGGTTCAATTCGTAGATTTAATTCAAAGACAATTCAATCCAATCCCTGAATTGTATCAACTTTCTGAAACAACCTTCCAGACTGAAGTTCTGTGACTTCTTGGAATGAAGGTTTCCCACTTCTGGCCATTAAACACTTAGGGATTTATTGCCTTTATTACCTGTCACTGGGATTTAGGGGACAACCAAATAGCTCATTCCATTAAATAAATAAATAAAAAGTCTGACTCAAGTGCAGAGCGTGACCTCCAAGCCTTGGAAAGTAAGAATAAGAGCTACTAAAAGACTGGATGAATTAAGAGCAAACATCACAATTATCATCCTGGGAAAAGAAAGGACCATTGCAATGAAAGTCACAGGAATTGACATTTTCCTGGACGAGATGTTGAGGTCTGGGCAATGAGCTGGTACTACCACATCCCAGATGCCTTCTCTGCTACCTGGCCCACCTCTCCAACTGCTTGCACGATGTCAGAGAGTGTTGAGGGATCCTGGGAGAGTCCTCATTAAGCTAATGGAGTGCTAAAATCTGCTTGCAGGAGAGAAAGTGGGGGACAGGTTGGCAGTGCTGCCTCATTTGCTGAGAGGAAGAAGATCATTAAAAAGAAGGGTGGCAGGATCACAAAGATAGAAAGAGTGGATAGGGCTGCCAGATGCTTGGGGAGAAACACAGTATAAAAAGCTTTTCTCTCTCTCTCTCTGTGGTCAGATTGATACAGGCCTTCCTCTTGCAGGGAACACAGACAGGCTTAACAGCTTCTAGAATTTAAATTAAACAAAGAATAAATTAGTCGAGCTTTAATGCTTTGCTTACACTCCCTTCTCTGCTTTTGATCCTAAACAGAGCTCCAGTGAGCCAAAGGAGATGGCCCTGGGAAAGTTGGAGAAGCCCACTGTCCTTGCTTCCTTCCTTGCTTACTTAGTGTGATCCCCTGTGAAGTGGAGCAGCGTCCAGCCCAACCTGCCGTCTTTAGACCCAAGACCTAATTGCACGCCTATCTCAGACTCCTCTCCAACCTCCTCTCCAACCTCCTCTCCAAGAGATCAGTTGAGGACATTGATAAGAGAGATCTTTCCCTTTGCTGCTGCTTGGGCAAAAGATAGAAAACCAGCTGGCCAAAAGAGGGAAAAAAATGAGGTCCAAGACAGAGAATGGTGTTCCTTCCACTTTGGCCATATCTGGCTCACTCAATGCTCACTTCCTGTGCCCTTCAACAGAATGGGGAATGTCCAGGGAAAAAAGAGCTGCCCATCTCTACGTGGCAGTTTGGGCTAGAACTGGAGAGAGAAGGAGTCTATTCCCCTCTTAGCCATGAAATTAACTGGATGGCCTTGGGCAAGAGAACAGCTTTTAGATTAACCTAACTTGGTCCAGGTTACCTGAGGGACTGAGTCATCCCCATTACATCAACCCCTCCCACCCAGTCAGGGAGAGAGGGCATGTGGTGGGTCCCATCAGCGAGAGAATGTCAGCTGGCGAGGCCCAGGAAGAGAGCCTTCTCTGCCATTGCCCCCATCCTTTGGAATATTCTCCCCCCAGAGGTGTGACAGACCCCTACCCTCCTGGCTTTCCGAAAAGGTTTTAAGTCCTGGCTCTGTCAATGTGTGTGGGGCGATATGGGCTCTTCCTGTCCCTGGCGGTGCTTAGCCCCCGACGATGCTCCCTGGAATTATTTGCCAACTCTACATCTTTCTTGGAACCTATTTATTTTTAGGACCATTTTTATATTGCATGTTAATGGATTTTATTTCTGCTGTAAACCACCCAGAGTCATTTCAATGAGATGGGTGGTGACAAATTTGATAAATAAATAAAAAAATAAAATAAAATAAAAACTTCCTGGGTTATTGGAAAGAAAATCTGTGTGTGATGAGGAAAGGGCTCTGTAGGCTACAACACAGCCTTCTATATTACAAGAAGTAAGGAGTGTCATCACACTTAAGTTTCTGAACCCTGCCATTTCCTTTCTAAGACACATTGGGTTTTTTCCCCCTTTCTCTTCCTCCCCCATATCGCTTCTTTAAAAAAAAAATCAAATTGATCCAGAGGATTTTTAAGATATGTACAAACTGAGAATTTCTTCCCACTTGTCACCAAGCCAGATGGAAAGACATGGATTCTCCACAATTCCCTTTTTTCTTTTTCAGAGTCTTTTCTCTAAGCAGAATCATGTTTGAAGGATTAGCTGTCAAAGGACCAGTTCAATACCACATTATTAGTTTCTATTTTTGATGAGAGCTCCCCTACCTGCCTTTTAACTCTTCAAGCAAAAGGGGAAAAACGGAAAAAGAAAAGAAGAGAAAAAGGGAAACATCTCTTTAAAGTATCACTGTAGGCTGAAAATGCATTGCGCAAGAAACTTTTTTTAAAGCAAAGTGTTTAAATGCTTTCAGGCAACCTCTTAGCTTCCTGCCCCCCGAAGATTCCAACTTACCAGAGAATACATTTATCCTTCCTTTCCTTAAAGAAAAAAAAGATTTTATCTACAGTGTTTCCATAGCTTAGGTGTTTCTCACACACATCCATAGTGTGGCTTCAAAAAACACACTGACACAGCCAATTTATTTTTAACAATAACCCAAACAAGCTTGACATTAAAAGATCCAGGTTTCTCTGTCTCTGAGTATTTTATTATTGGAAGTAGAAAATCCTTTTTTCCCCAGAGTTACTACAAGCTGTTTTTACCTTCCTAGTGGCAACTGGGAAGAAAGAGAGAAACCTAAGGAGTGACAAACACACACTTGCTAGATTGACAATGGCATCATTTTGTGTGGGTGGAAGCAAGTGATAGGCACCAATGTTTTCACTCTTCAATAGTGTTAGCTCCATTTGCCCTACAAGAGTAGAAAAGAAAAATGCTAAAGTAACAGGCTGTGAAAACTCAGTGACCTCATTTATTGGAGCAGCAATAGTGATGCTTCCTTTTAAAGTCATCTGAAGCTCCAGGAAAAGAAAAGGTTGATCAGTTACCACGATGCTCCAAGCAATTAGTGGTCTAGATGGGCCAGTGTCAGGAGTTATGGGACTTGATTTGCAAAACGTGTGGCTCAAACAACATGCCATGATGGGGCATCAAATACAGGCAGCTCTACAGTGGAAGATTTTCACTTCACACCCTATAAACCTCCATATCTGAGAACTTCATCAGATGTCACCACTTCCGTTTCTGTCACCTGTCTCATCTTAATCGATTGCCAGGTCTATCATTTCATTTTTGCCAGATTTCTTACCAGTTTCAGATATTTATTTATTTGTGAAACATACAGGCCTGCCCAACTCTGTTACAACACTGGGTGGCTTACAAAATTCAGCAATAAGCACAAAGAAATATGTCACCGAAAGAAGAGGATGTTCAGAAGAAAGCCACCTACTATTCAAAAAACTGAAATCCCACACAAGTAATCCATCACCCCCACTAATCCAAGACCAGGGGGTAGAGCCAGGTTTTAAAGGTTCATTTAAATAGACCTAGGGTGGGAGCAGTAGGAATCTCAAGGAGTGGGGGGGGGGGGATCAGAGGGTTGGCGCCATGAGGAAGAAGGTCCACTTTCTGGATCCCACCAGGTGGACATGCTGACTTTCAGAACATGTGGGGCAGGCAGAAATTATTGCAGATAGGTGGCCCCTCAAAAAGCAGACTGTATGTCATGATGAGCTTTATAGCTCTTTAACTTCTTATTTAAATGTCCACATGTACAACACAATTGTTCACAGCCTTTGCGTATAGCCTGGTAGTCCAGGGTTGCTGCTGAGGAGGAAGGATCTCTGCTAAAAACCACAAAGTTGCAGGCATGCACAGAAGTTGTTTTTCTTGAGCAAAGAAAAGTGGAACAGGCACTCCCCAGCTTAGAAGTGGCACTTCGATCCAAACTTCATCAAAGCAAAACCCTTCTTTGAGGTTTTGCACAGTCCTTGTACGTGGGTCTAAAAGGTTTACCTATAATGAACTTTTAAAATCTGCCAGGCAAAGAAACAAAAGAGGATGAAACAAGTCCAAATGGAATAAGAATTGTGTTACACCACTTTTATGACTAGCAAGTGGATGGACCAGGTGTACTTTTTGGCATTTCACATACAACACCAGGTAAGAACCCGACCAACTCCTTCTCCAGTTAAGAATGCAGTTTAAATTATTTAAATGTTTAAAAAAGATTTCTCCAGCAGGCAAATAAAAAAAAACCCACCATAATCAAAACACCTATAGACATCCTTGTATATTTTATTCATAAAGACTAGAAGATCTTAAATGGGGTCTTATACCAGGAAGTGGGCAGGAAGAGGTATGGAGAAAGTAACGGAAGGGGGCAGAACGAAAAACCAGTGTTGACTTAATTTGCATTTAAAATAAATTAAAATAAATACCATGGATATGGTTATTCTCTGTATATTTAGTCATTCTCCTGTTCTGTAACAATACAAATTACGATTGGGTGGCAACGTTACAATGGGAGAGGCCCTTGGAGTCCATAACTAAGGACTGACGGGAGAGATCTCACATTGCAAACCCCTGTCTGATCAGAAGGCAGGCAACAGAACCGAGTGTCTCCCCATGTCTGAATTTTAAAAAAGCCCCTTCCATAGTAATCCACCGTTATAGAGATGTGGATGATAATCTGTAAGCCTGTGTTCCCAAGAAAACAGACAGCTCTTGTTCCAATCAGAACAGTTGAAAAGATCTTAGCCACCACCACACCCTCTTTTTCAGGGTGCAGAATGAATTAAATAGAGTCCTGAAGCTGATATACTTAGGAGATTAAAAGTAGGACAAATCGATAGGCTGGTGCCCAGACAACAAGGAGAGAGGAAAACGCAGGATGAGCTGTATGGTGGAGATCTGCCTGCATGCATTATAGATGACCCTGAGGACAGGCTGAAGAAACTTAGGATGTTCAGTCTGAAGAAAAAATACTTAGGTGAGACATGATAGCCATGCTCAGGTACATAAAGGGAAGCCCAGGGGAACTGGTGAGGAACTCTTTTCCAAGGCCACAGAAATGGGACCAGAAATAACAGGCCTAAGTTGCAGCTATCTAGAGTTCCTTGAAATATAAGGAAAAACTTCCTTGTGGTAAGAGCTGTCCAGCAGTGGAACCATCTGACTACATTTTAAATCTCAATCTTTGAGCTTTTTAAGAAAAGGCTGGACAGCCATCCCTTGTGGATGGTTTAACTGATTCTCACACATTGTAAAGGATTGGATTGGATGGCCCTCATGGTCCCTTCCAAATTCACAATTCTAGGATAAATGTATGACAGCACCCCCTTGTGATCCAGCATTGATTTGGACAATGGAGTACCATTCCAAAATTGCCCAACGGTGGTTTCCAGTCAAGGGTGAGAAACACTAAACACCATCTTTTACTCCCAGAGGTAATCACTGCCAGAACTTCAGCTTGAATGGAAACACGTTCAAGATCAGACTCCTAGAGAGACACATCACTTCCTTAAAAATAAAAATCAAAAACAGACATTCTGGTCTGTTTAAGCCAGTCGCTTCATCTGCTTCTTCACTCTATGAAAATATAAAAGAAGGGAGAGGAAGACATTCTAACTGTATATTCATGCCGACAAAAGAACCTCAGAGGAAAAAACAGGTAGCTAAATGAAGACATAGATGAGCTTCCAGTAAAATTGCTGTATTTCAAGTACCCATAGATGCAACCGAAGACAGAAGGATAAAAACTTAATTGACTAAATCAGACGTGACACTAAACACTGATTATATTGTTCCAGTAAAGGGAATATTGCCCATCAAAATGTTTCTAAAATGTTATTACACATCCAAAAAAGGCTACTATTCCAAAAAAAAAAAAAGTGTGTGTGTGTGCGCGCAAATAATATTTTTTCTCAAATTCCTGACTGATTTAAAATAAATAAATTATTAGGCATTTTCTCCCCCAATACACCTGGATAATCATATGCGGCTGATCAAAAAACTTGCTGAGGCATGGAGATCCAATGCAGACATAACAATGGACATTGGTGGAAACAATGATTAATTTTAGAAGGGTTTCTTTTTGTGGGAGGAGAGGGAGAAGCAGGGACTTTTAATAGACAAAGACCAGATGGTACAGTGTGTGAATGGCTGTTAGTTATAAGAAAAATACTTCTGTTTACAGTCTCGCTGTTGTTCTAAAATTCTGTTCATTTGTACAAGGAACTTTCTTTGAGAAACAATTTGACTGCAGGAAGAAGAAATCCTTCAAAATTCAGTTGACCGATCTTCAACAAGCTCTTGGATTCAGGATTTCTCTAGGATTCCAGTCTTTTTTTAAAATGGATTTCCAATTGTTCCCCCTGCCCCATTTCAAAACTCCAGACAGGGCAATCCTATCACCAAGTTATTATCCTGGCAGGTTGAAAGCATCACTCTCGTTTTTCCAAACAAAGGTACATTCGCACCATTAAATCAGACTGAGCCCCCTCCAATTAGTGGGTGCTGTCCTTGAGTGTTTATCTCTTCGCTTTTTTTCCCCAGCTTCTTCCCGTGGAGTCAGAAGGTTTATTGCAAACAGTCTGCTTCTATTTTTAAGCACTGAGCATTGCTACAGAAACAGCAACATTAGGTACATAAAGACTGTCAGACCTTCAAGGTAGACCAGCGAAGAAAAAAGAATCCACAAGAAATATTTGAACTCTAATTTAATGATAGAGATCAGCGTTTCTCAAACTTGGCAACTTGAAGATGTGTGGACTTCAACTCCCAGAATTCCCGAGTCAGCACATCTTCAAGTTCCAAGTTTGAGAAACACTGATATAGAGGACAGTAACAGAATCTTGAAAGCCTGCCCCAAACTTCCTCTTTCCCTCCTATACCAAGGAGAGTTAAGGCAATTTCTAAGTTTCTTGCTCATGTTCTCTTCTCTTCCTGAGATTAAACTGTCTTTTGCTAACTGCCTCATTCTTTCTCCAAAGTCATCAGCTCTGTGGTTCTCTGCGCAGACTCGGGAATCTCTAGAAGGGACGTTGGCTGAACAACTCCTGCTATTCTGGCCTGAGTTCACAAAACTGAGACAAGTAAAGGAGTCACAATACAAAGGCTAGGGACTTCAGTGGCTTGTATCATGCTGCCGCCCTATGGAATATTCTCCCCCCAGAGGTGAGGTGGGTCCCTACCCTCCCTCCCAATTTTTTGAAGGGAATTGAAGACTTGGCTCTGCCAACTTGCATGGGGAGAGGAAAGATCCAGTTGAACCTGGGGAGGGCTGGCGCCTTGACGATGCTCCCTGAGTTTATTAGCACCTCATTAACATCTGCCTCTTGGAAGTATCATAAAGGAAGTTTGTTTGGGGCATATTGTAATTAATTAATATGCATCTATTTTAATTAATGTTTATTCTGTTTTTACTGTAAACCGCCCAGAGTCACCCCACAGCAAGATGCGCCACGGCAAATTTGAAATGGAAATAAGTAAATAAATAAAAATCTTGAAAGGCGCCCAACATATCTTCTTAAAATCTTTCTGTTTTAACAGAAGGGGATACAGTAGGATTTATGCTTCAGCATGAAAGTGAGCAGATGGGATCTGGCCTTCCTTATTTGCTGATTGTCCAGGAAGGGAAAGATCTGGTTGGCTAGCTCTGCAGGTGCCCTAAATGTGCAAAGAAGTAAAAATGCCCATTGCAGCCTGCTTTGTTTCCACTGTAAGATCAAACAACTCAGAAGACACAACAAGTCGACTCTGCTCTATAGATGAATAGGGCAGACCACACAACTGAGGAACACAACTCTCCGCTCTTCCTTTTGTGGGTGAAATAATTTCATTTCTGACTGAGCGACTCCATTTGCTATTAGTAGGCCAAACAGGTGCCTTTTGTCCTGTGGTAAAATGATCATCTCCTGTCGCATATATTATATAATCCAAGCTTTATTTGCATTTTCATCCTTGCTTGAAAGTTTCACATTAGTTCCCCAATCCAAATCACATTTAAGCAAAAGAACAGAAAAATACAGTGCAAATCACATACAACATCCAAGCAGTGAAACTCAGAAACATCATCCCCCCATTCTCCCCCTCCCTGCCAAAAATGACACTGAGGAACAGAAATACAACTTTAACTAACCCGTCAGAGAGGTTCGTATTATAAATGTTTCTCCATTAGATGATTCTGTTAGTCTATCATAGCCTGGCATTTAAAAGGCAGCTAGATGAACTTACTCCTCTGTTAAAATCATCTGGGGCTCTTCCCAGGCATGATCACACATTAGGTGATTCTTTTAAAAGTTAGAGAAATAATAGTTGTGGGAAGAAAAGCAGGGGCTGGGTGTGAATAGCAGAAGTCATAGCGTCATCCAGCCATGCCTGAAGGGAGAGAAATCCAGTCTTGTTAGTGTTCCTTTGGCACGATGGTGGTTAAATGTTCAGAAGGATACATAGCTAACCAACGGAGCCATAATGTTAAGTGACTATAGCAAAGGGAATTTTATCACGCTCCAAAGACTGAAAACTATCTGAGGAATAGCATTAAACGATAGCTGGGTAAGGCTTTGGAAGTGGTGTACAAGAGGAGGAGTAAAGGTTTGGGTTGGGATTATTAGCAATACTCAACCAAATGGAAACTCAGTTTGGATATAAATGTGTTCACTGTCCTTTTCAGTCCTTGTTCTTACTAACAGCAGTGAAACATCTGACACCCAGAGATTTTTTCTTAGAAGGTATATGGCAAACTGCAAAGAGAACCATGATTAGTTTGAATTTATTTCTAGCTAGGAGCAAACAGTAGCTAGAAAATGTACAAATAAGAACATGGTGGCAGGGACTAGAAGAATACTACAAACAAAGATTGAATAAAGTATTAAAATATGCAGATAAGTTTAACAAAAAGGCCTTGGGCTCTCAATTACATCAATTACATTCTAATTACTGACAGTGCCATCAAGAGCTTTTCAAAACCCACATCTCTTCTTAAAAGTATCTGTCAGACTGGCTTATTTGGAATAAGAAGATTACATTAGTATGCAAGATTGAATTATTGCTCTTAACTCCCTGCAAATGGGAACCTTGCTAAGAAATTGGTCTTAGAAACAGAAAGCAAATTCACCTCTTAATATATACTTGGGGATTTACTGGACGTTGTAGGCCATTGCTGAAGAGCTTTAAGACGGACTAGGCCACACAACATACTTAACCATGGTTTGTTCAATCATAGCTTGGTTAATAAACCACCAGGTTAGCACACTTCGAGCCCTAAACTTTATTCTGCAAACTACAATAGGCTGGGTTCAGACAACATGCTAAGTCCAAGCCAAGCCAACCAAATGCCTTAGAGTGTTGTGTGAAGTAGGTTATGATGTAAAACAGGTCTGTTTCAATAACCCACCATATAGATACTTGCAGGGGATGTCATACATCACTTTGGACTAAGGGTACAGAAGCCTCCAAAGGTCCACTTAACATCCATGGAAGCCTCCCAGATAAATTTTGCAGGGCTTCAACTCTTGCAGCAAATAAGAGAAGGAAATGTGGGTCAGAAAGGAATCTAATGTACTTTAGATTTAACCCAGTTGCACATTTCATAGTAAGACTAAATAAGAGCAGTATTGTTATAAATTGCTGCAAGGGGATGAATTCATTTCCAAATCAGTAAGCAGGAATGAGAATAGTAAAGCTGCAAGCCTTCGTCTTCATCCTTTTAAAGAGTCTGCAGCTGTCTCCTACTGAGTGGGACCATCTGTGAACAGGACTCTCTTCTAATTAATCATGTCTTCTTCAACCTCTAGTGAGAGAAGCCCAGAGCTGGCAGATAAAATATTGCAGGAGCTAACCGAGGTGGGAAGCCTTGGAATTAAAGGATAGAAGAAAATGCATGGAAAAAACAAGAGTCTTTAGGCGATAGGCCACAATTATTTTACTGCCATGCTAAGCCTTGGTCCCTGAGCAAATTTTGTCCCCATCCAGCCTATTTGATCTGTTCTTATCTTTGCTGTCCTTTCTTTCCAACTGCCTTTTTCTCCATAGGTGGCTCCTTAATTTGTTTCATTGCATGCAATGCTTTCACGAGCTAAGTTGTGGGCACAATTTTCATCGTTGAAAAACCTCTCCTAATATTTCCAGCTAAAACTGATGGGGAAGTTTACTTGATTGGGTTTAAGACCCAAGGAAAGGTAGAAGCTCCACTGGATACACCAAAGATGCTTTTTGCATATACCACAGCAGCAGCAGCAGCAGCAGCAGCAGTAGCAGAAGAAGAAGACAAGAGCAGGAAAAACAGTCCTGTGTAATTCACTGGATGGTGTCCAGTGTGAAGGAGATGAGCAAATTCCATCCTTCTTAACTGCTGGCTTCTTGGCAAAGGTGACAAGAAAAAAGGGAGTATGTCAAAGAACTTTGAACACTGAGGACAAACTCAAATAGGATACAATGCTTGACAAGCCTCCAACTTTTTCCTATCTCATTTCTTCAGCTGAATCTTTTCCTTGCCTCTCAGCCACCTCAGTTCAGCCACGTTACATGAGGATTAAAATGGAGCATCAACCAAACAAAAATTATGAGATGCTCCTATAAATGGTTGGTCAGGCAAATGGCTATCTATGAGTGCTTTGACTGCATTCACGGGATGGATGTCTAGATGTAATGAGCTTCTCAGAGCCTGGGAAAGAGAATAGCAGTTTGCAAATATTACAAGGATAGAGCATTTTTGCATTTTTTATTTATCAGGAAAATGGATTGCCACCTCCTCAGTGCATCAGTTAGCAAGAATATCAAGAAAGGTGTATCTTAATGAACTTCGAGATAAATTGGATGCTATAAACTTTCATCTCATAAATTGGTTTATGACTGATTAGCATAAAGGTACTCAAATGATAAAGAAGGAAGAGGTTGGAGCCTTCTTCCATTTGTTGATGTTGTACCTGCTTTTTCCTGTCCAGGAGTGTTATCTAAATTAAGCCAGGTGTAGACAACTGTTACTCCCAAATACTAAATTAAGTCAATCCACTCCTGCTTTCACTCTCTCTCTACTACACCCAAGCACATAAAACTGGCTCCAGGTTTTATTCTCACTCATCCTGCTGTTCCCCACCCCAGTGCCACACTTAACATAAGAGGACTCAAAGCATTTTTGATAAAAAGCAAAATTATTCCAAGCTGAGGAGCATGCACTGGCTCCCTGTCAAGGGGCATTGTCATCCTGAAAGGAGCAGCACTGGAGGTACAGTGCCTAGAACTAGCATGACACCCCTCAAAAAGAGCCCAAGGAAGAGCCTCCCCCCCACCCCCCACCCCATTTACATCTGGTTTGCATGAACCAGACTGAACCCGCTAGAGAACATCTCTGATGCTACCAGCTGAAATAAAACCATTCTGGGCAAAACCCATTTCTGATGAAAAGTCGAAGGCTGCATTTCAACTGGCTGCCAAACTTCAGTGAAAACTCAGTGTATTTTGCAAATTATCACCATGCAATCGGATGTAAGGACCATGCAGTTCCGTGAAGTTTGTCTCCAAACGTTTATGCATAGCCCAAAGGTCAGGTTCTGTAAATGTACGAGGGCTTCTTCGTAGCCAGTTTGCTTTGGTTGGCTCCATGTGCCAATTGTGCGGTCAACAAAGTACTGGCTCCTTTGGAAATAAATGAGAAGCAGAATAAAGATATGTATAATAGCTGGGTGTGGCATGAGGCAAGGCTTAGACAGCGGTTGTGATGAATTCATACATGTTAGAATCCTGCATCAGTGCTCAGCCCATCAATTTCAGAGAGGAAGGGGGTGATTTCTCCAAGCCTTTGTGGTGGGGGCACTTCCACTCCTCCCTGAAATCTCTGACTGCATTTTTAGGCACCTGCTAAAGGCCTCCTTGTTCACCCAAACCTATGTCAATACTGTATTAATAGTTTTTATTTCATTGTTGTTTTCCTTTTTCCCACCCTGTTTTACCATCAAATGCCACTTGCACCTAACCCTTGCACAAACACACCATAGCAACATTTTTTGTCTGCCATGTCCCCATGAATTATCTTTCATCTCATTTCCAGCCAGTGAGTAAAACAGGTTTAAGTCACGGTTAGCTCTTCTGGTGTTTTAAAAGTAGGCTTTTCCCCTTATTTCAACACCATCCAAGGGTAGCCTCAAGGTGCATAAAATCTGTTTGCCTTTCTCACTTTTTATCTCAGAGGGAAGTCAGAGGACCGCAGTGACTTGAAACCGAGGCAATAGAGGCAGGATAAGGATCAGCAACATGAACAGCCAATTTCATGCCAGTGTAGTTTTCTGCCAACTCAATAATGTGTGGGGAGCATTTCAGCTTGGCAGGAGGAAAGCCCTTTAGCTAGCTTTCAACTCTGCAGCTTCTTGGGTTGACTTCTTTAAACAGAAATAATTCATGCAACTTCTTTTTGCATCACTTAACTATTCTGGCCTACATCTTCTGCATTCCAACTATCTGCTCCACTGTGCCTTTCAGAGTTACCAACAGTGCCTCAAGCACAGGCATGTATCAGAGCAACATCGTTGGAGTCTGAAGGTCACTGTTACCCATCTGAGTCACTCCTGGATGTCTATAGGAGAAGGGTGACACACAGCCCATCTGCTCCTCAGGAAAACCACACGGCTTGCAACCCTTGTTTGCTTACTGCCCTTGGGGAACATCTGTTCCTCTCAGGTTTCCATTTATGCTGTTCCTTAGTTCCACAGCATAAACCCCAGATGACTCATGTGTTCGTATTATGACAGGGTGCCCTTCCAGTGCTGAGTAGAATCATAGCATGGCTCTAATTTTACCATTTTTCAGGAACATAGGAGGTTGGTCTCTACTGGGCTATAGATCCTGAGTCTACCTAACCTAAAACTTCACAAACTGACCAGCAGTAGTTTTTCAGGATTTTTTCTACCTTATCTGGAGCTGGTGGGGCTTATCCATGGGATCTTCAGCATGTAGGGCAGGTGTTCTGCCAATGCACCCCTTCTCGTCAGGTCACAATAGGAGGGGTGCATTGGCACAATGTAGCCTAACACTGCCCTGCCTTCTTTCTTTTATTTCTAGATTGAGCAAATCAGGGTGGGTGGTTTCAATACAATTAAAGCAAAGCAGGCCGTTTGCTCCGTTTCCCTTTACTTCTCTTGCCACCCACTCCTGAATTTGCATTGTAAACAATCCATCTTTGGATGAAGATTATGACATAATAACAAGAAAAGAAATCTAGCAGAAGTCTCAGTCACCGAGCAGCAGTCTTCCTTCTGCCTGTAGCCATTTCCTTGCTAGGGATTTATAGTAATTTCTGCCATCCTCCAACCATCGTTGTGCCAATATAGAAGTAATGAGGACAAACTTTACATCCTCACAAGTATAGCTGATGATAAAAAATTCAATAAGTCACTAGGGTGCCCTGATCCACCAGTCCGTATATATTTTTACTAGGGCATTGTGCAGTGCTTTGGAAAGAGCCCCAACATCAACATCTGTCTCCAACTCTTTAAAGCAGTCGCATCTTCTCTCAGGATCAGGTTCCTGCCCTCTGCAGCTGCTCTGTGATAGAAATCACTACAGGCAGAAGAAAGATTTCATTACACGGGGTTGCTTCTGATTGAACACATATTTCTCCTGTGCCGCTGCATCAAAAAGTTGTTGCCATCAAAAACTTCACCTGCTCCCTTTTGCTTTCCCTGCTAGCTATATCAGGTGCTGGAATAGTCTGGTGAAGAAACACCCTTAAAGGCATGCACAGTTTTAATTAGTTTGCAAATGTATTTTCTTTTACTAGCAACATTAGATTCCTCTCCCCTGAAGGTCACTGAACTGGCTGTTTTGCAAGGTAAGAAGAAACTCTCCTCTGTTCCACTAGACTGTCCCCATAGCCAGCAACTGATTTCATGGAAAGCTTTTCTCCTCCTGCTCTCTTTTAAAAGTGAAGATTGGTTTTTAAATTATGCCCTCCTGAAAGCTTGCAGCTGGGGAATATCACTAGTCTGATTTTATAATAGAACTTTGCACAGACAGTATTTCCTGGCTAGAAAACATTCTCCCCATTGCTCATGTCTTAGTGTGGTCTCTGCACCCAATAACCAAGAGGCCTTCCTCAACCTGGTCTCCTCCAAATGCTTGGGACTATTGTGCGCACGCACACCAGGCTGAGATGAGAAAGCCAGCCATGTGGATTTCATAATCCGCACAGCACATTCTGGGGAAACACTTCTACAGAGAAAGTATATAAACATGGACAGCTAAGGTGAATAAGATGTTAAAGTGTCTTCCCTTCAAGGATAAGTAAAGAGTTTGAGGCTTAGCCATTTACAGGAGAGAAGGTGTGAATAAATGGAAGGAGGGAATGCTGATGTTGATAAAATTGTGAAGCTATGGAGAGAATGGGTAGAGAAATATTTCCTTTCTGCCTTTCTCATAATGGCAAAATGCAGCAGGTCAGGCAACTGGATGGATGGAAAGTTAGAAGAGCACACACATGTGTCCAAATGAAATTTGCATTCACCAGTAGAGTGGGAAGTTCATATTTCATATTTAAAAGTGAACTTATCTCGTTCTGTCTGCCCAATTCCTGAACTGAAACTTATCATTCAAAGTTCTCCATTCTCCAACTTTTTCATTGTATTTGGCCAATTTTAAGTGGCAGGATAGTGTTGGAAAAGAACCAGACAGAACAAGGTCCAAATCCATCTGTCACCCATGGAAGTTCATTGAATGAGCTGGGCCTGTCATTCTCTTTTAGCCCAATCCACCTCGCAAGCTTGCTCTTATGGGGATAAAATGAAAAGAAGATCCTCATGCCAGCTACCTTGGGCTCTTGGAGAAAATCAGTATATAAATATAATAAATAACATCTTAAAATAAATGTATATGCAGATATGGATGAGAATAATGTTAGAAATGTGCCATAGAAGGGGAAAATATTTTCAAAAACAATCTACATTAGACTGCATTACAGATTAAAATGTATTTTAGAGAAATGTGAAACGAAACCTACCATTTCATTTTTATTTTTTTTAAGAAGGTGAGCAAATCAAATCTTGCATCTTTGCAAAATGAGAAACAGGTATAAATTAAAGCTGGATGTAGCAATGATAGTGAGACAACCCTTTTAAAAGAAAAAAGAGCAAATTCATAGAACTTGAGGAAATCTCTGATTAGTGATAAGGTGCAAGAGTTAAAATATATTGTACTTCTAAGTACCAGAGCAAATAATAAAGCAGTCCACTTTCATGCTCTCCTTGGGAGCTGTCAAATCCAGCTGACTGGCAATGGCTGAATGCAAAGATGGAACAGATTGCAAGAGTCATCTACTCAGAAAACCAATGGTAGGACTCATCTTGAAAAACCAGAGACAGATCATCATGGAGAAAATCTGTCTGTGTGGTCACTAAGAGTCAATGCTGACTTGATCACATCATCAAAATTAAAAAAAAATCAGGACTCATCTTGAGAAGCTGCTTCATACCATTGTTAGACTATTGGTCCATACATCACATGGCTCAGTAACACATATTTCAACTTGCAATTCCTCTCTAGATTCTGAGAAAGATCCATCACCTGCTGCCAGATCTTTTTAACTGGAGAATGGAAAATGCTCAAATTGTTGAACTGGTGATATGGAAAGACTTCTTGGCTGTAGTTGTAGGGAAACCATATGATTTCCAAGATGAAGTTTCAGAGGTTCTTTGGCAAGGCATGTTTCCAAATCACATGGAAGGGTGGAGATCCATTTGATTTGGTCACCATCCTAAAATGGACTCTATGTGCCGTTGATGAAAAATAAACATACTGACATTCCTCTGAAGAATGATGGAAAGTGTGAGGCCTTTAGATTGACAATTTCCTAGCCTCCTTTATTAAATCCCAGCACCTCTTGATACAAACTTAGGAACTGCTCCTATGGCAGTGAAAACATCCGTGGCTCAGTTTTTGGAAAGCTATATATACCTGCCAAAAATAAAATTCATTTCCTGCTTCCATGTCAAGGAGTTGGAACAGATGCAAAATCTGTGTTTGGAAGCTAAGTAAAGCAGGGGAAAGGACCAATGTCACCATTGAGATGACTTCCTGATTATACAAGTACTGCACACCTTTCTCAGTTACTCATACTGAAGTTGTAATCCTGGACTTCAGGCAACTCAACAAACTGTCAGGTGACAAATCCCTGGGGCTTGTCTCAGGAATTACACTAGCAAACAATGACATAACATTTATCTTCCTTCCAACAAATCCTACCATATGCATGAACCGCCCCCCCCCCCCCGAAGCACAACTGAATATGTACAATGAAGTTAAATGCATATTTCATTGTTGCCCATTCTTGACTCCATCTCTCTCTTCTTCCTCTGTTGTCTCATCATTGTCAAAATTTAGGCTGCAAGCTTTTCAGTGCAGTGAAGTGTCTTTGATCAGTGCAATGATGTGGATATTTTCTGATTAAAAATATTCACATTTGAACAGAAATCCAAAGGAATGACTTGGTACTGCCGCTGAGAGCATCTGGGTTCAACTAAGTGGAAGAAGGCATAAAAACAACACTGTTTTGGTGTCCAGCCTGGAAGAAGTTATAGCTAATGTTTTCCAAAAAATAAACTGCAGGGCTTTAAAGTAGTAGTGATGAGTGACTTTAGTTATCTTGACATCTGTTGGGAAATGAATTCTGCCAAGGTGCTGGGAAATCTCTTACTGACTTACTGCTTCTTTCAGAAGTGGAAGAAAGCACAAGGGGATCATCCTTGACTTAATAATGACCAGAAGGGAGGTCCTGGAAAAAGAGTCAAGACTTGCATACACAGGGAAATCTGATCGTGTAATGCTGGAATCCTTGATATGAGTGAGAATTAAAGCTGAACATGATGTAATGCATAACATCGATTTTAATAAACCCAGAGGAAAGATAAGTAGGATACCAGAGCAGAAGAAGATAAATGAGAAAGAGTCTAAGATGGGTGGGAGATCCTAAAACATGAGATATTAGAAGCCTGATCACAAACAATTCCAGCAATAACAACCACAACAAAAAACCACTGGAAGACAGTAGAAGATGAAAATGTAGCTGCACAGAAAACATAGTGACGATCTAAAAACAAAACAAATTAAAAAGGACACAAACTGGTGATGGAAAGAGCAAGAGGTCACCAAGAAAGAGGACATGTGAGGGCGATCTAGCTCCATAAAGTTTTTTAAAAATCTAAAGCTCAAAATGAGCTGAGGTTTGTGAAGGATGCTGAAACTACTGGGAAAAAAGGCTTCTTCAGATATGTTCAAAATAAAAGGAAGAGGAATCATCTACCAGCTGCTCTGTGAAGATGAGAAATGTCTAACAGGTAACAAAGAAAAGGCAGAACTATTTAACTCCTATTTGGCTCTGTCTTAGAGACAAGAATACAAGTTCCATGGTGCAAGAACTGGTTGAAGGAGCAGGATTCCCGCTAGATCTTGATGAAAACATAGTCAGGAAATATTGACTGGATTCATACAAGTTCAGATCTCCCATCCCCTGCTTTTTAAACATGTCTTTCCCAATGTTTTAACTTACTCTAATAAGACTTTTAAAAGGTGAAGTTCCTTCAAGTGACACTCAGCTCCTGGTGACTTCCTGAATACATCCATGTTAATTTTCCTGACAACAGTATGGAAGTGTTTGCCACTGCCTTCTCCAGGGATTTTTTGGACTTCCCAGGTCTAGTCTGCAGTCCCAAGATTTCCTGGTGATCTCCCAACCAAGCATTAACTAGATCCCAACCTTGTTTAGCTTTTTCACTATCAGCCTCAGTTGATTAAGCGCTGCCACTTGCTACAGTCGCAATTCCCCTCTACAGTTCATGAAAAAGCAGATCCTGAATTTTGCTTGTTTTGTAGTAACACAGTGGCCACCCAGTCAGATTATGAGTCTCTGCCCCTTTTCCAAAGTAATTTCAGGCAAACCTATAGCAAAACTAGCAGCTTCCACAATAGCTACGACGTGTTGTCGAGGAGAAGAAAAATCAGCTCCAAGATGCCTCCACCTTGCCATCTATTTGTCTACTGCTGAATTAGTCCTTGCTTACTTCTTCTGAATGCCTTACTTCCTTAATATATGCGCACCTATGATTGATGGCGCACCGTCACTTGCAACGTCCGTACTACCACCATCATCTTTTCCCAGAGTTAGAACAAGGCTGATAGCCAAGTCATTCTGTATCTGGGATAACAACAGAACAGAACCATTTAATCACTTTTCTTGCTTCTGTCAGTTGGGTCTGAAATCCTCCCCAAGACAACTCCAAAAAGCAATGTGTGATAAATTTGATCCCTAAGATCAGAGGCAGGGGGCTGGGTGAGGACTTAACATTCACATGCATTCATCTCGGATTTATTAAATATTTAAAGTCACTACATAGATCTAAAGAGCAGGGTTATTTATTTTTTTGCAGGAGATGATCAATCATGGGTGTCCTCAAAGGAAACCAGTCCTTTAGCTACTCATCTGATTGCATCAGCTTCATCCTAGTCACCCTGTCAGGGCAGTGCTTAATATTTCATCAACACTGCTTGTAGGCAAAGCAGGATGGGAAAGTTGATTTCCTAATGGAATAGCTATTTGTTGTGTGGATTATTTAGCAATTGGGATTGAGGAGGGTGGGAAAGGAAGAGAAAAATTACCTTATCTCAGCTATGTTCTCTCTCTCACTCACTCTTTTTGAAAGCCTAAGCAGATTTGCTTTACAAAACTGAGTTTGCCAGGAAAAGTGAAGGTTGCTTAGGTTTTTTTTACAATCAACAACATACACCATTGGTGGCTTTCAGGATCTGAACAGCACCCACAAATGAGCAGAACTACTTGGCTTCCTTGAATTATTAACCAATCCAAATTTAGTATTGTCATGATCACCATGAGCCCAACGGTATCCCAGCTAAGGACAAATCAAAAACAGTATTTTCTTTCCCTTGTCAAAGCTATGAAAAGACACCAACATGGCAAGTCTCCTAGAATTGTTGGCAACATCCAGAAAAGTAGGAATGATAACTGTATCTTGGACATCTGGTTTTTGTTTTTTTTCCTCCTAGACTATTTTTAGAGCTTGGGGACATTTGTCCACATTTCAAAAATGATTTCAAGATGAGATATAGCAGAGAGAAGAGACTATTGTATTCAGATGACATGAAGCTATGCTTCTCAGCTGGTTGTCCCACAATTGATTTTTTTTTTTTCAGATACTCTGGGATGGCATTCAGTTGCACAAAGAATCAGTCAGTCCTTATACCCTTCTATCATAGGTCCATTAACTCCCCCCCCCCCCCAAAAAAGAGATGTAATGGAGGCAATCTGGTTTGCATCTAAAAGGAGTATCAGAGATGTAAAGGAACTCATTCAGGGAAGAGGAACTGCTTCTTCCTCCTCCTCCTCCTCCTCCTCCTCCTCCTCTTCTTTTCCCAATTTGTTTTAGAAGTTATTTGTGAGGAACAGACATTTTGGGTGAATGGAGCATCCATGCACGTATTTAGTAATGAAGTGCCTAGAAGTATTCATGAAAATCCTCCTTCTGAGCTGTGGCCTCCTGGCTTTCCATCGTTCAGTTAAATCCGAAGAGTTCTCAGGAGACAATTATTTCGTGAAGACTTTTTTAACCATGTGTTCATTGACACAGGGGTTGTGTCAATGGGGTTGACCCATTTGAGGAGCCACTGCTGGTGAGGTGAGGGGGCCTGAGGATAGAAAGTATTTGTTGATCACACCCCACAGAAGTGACACTGGCCTCCTTGGTAATGGTCTTCTAGAACAAATGAAGGCTGAATTCTTCAGGAGAACTTTTGGGATGTGCTTGTTCATCATCTGTATTATGGGTTTGTTTTGTTTTTGGTTGTACATTACTGTTATTGTTGGCTTTGATTCTGTGAATTGTTTTGAGGTTTAGGGGTTATGAGGCTTGTGGATTAAATTTAAATTTACCAAGGATGTTTTATTATAATTGTTTTTCTTTACCAAGGACATTTAATTCTATTTTACCTATTTGTAAGAGTCTGAATGGTTTGGTGCTATATACAAGTAATAAATAGATAAATAATGCTGCCAGCACAAAGGGGAAGGTCCTTGCAAAAGCCATGTACATTGCTTTCAAAGAGAGCATATAGTTATTCCTAACCCCTTGGCTAGGTTTGCACAAGACGTTAGGATAAGCTAATAAGATCTTGGGTAGATGGTATTTTAGTCTGCTGTGGAAACTCAGTCATATCCTAACATTTGGTATGAACCAGGTCATCACATTAAGCCATTACAGGGTTTAATTGTTTAGGTATCATATATTGCAAAACACAGCAATTGTGTTTGCTTCAGTTGCCATCCACGATGATGGATAGACTATCATGTCTGAATAAGCTTCATACAGGAGATCAGGGCATATTCCAAGACAGAAAGCTATCCAAATGCTCCAGTGTTTAACATGATAGCGCATGTTTAAAGGTTGGTTTTGGCTAAACTGGGACACTGTCAAAATAAGTGATCCTATCCCACATCATGTAGACATTCATCCTTGGCAGACACAGCCCATATTTGTCACAGCCTCAAGGTTAAGACTTCAGTGCTCACACTCGCAGGCAAGGAAATAATATTATCAACACTCCCATTGACCACACATTTGCTAAACCAGATCATGCACAAAATCATTGGCACTGACCTTGTTCTATATTTCTTGCCCTGAGCAATGACAATAAGAAACCAATTTCAGGAGATCCATGGCTAATCTAGACATGGTGCATCTTTTCATTAGATACTCCTTTCTGTAATGGTGGAAAATACGTCACAAGGCACACAGTTATGAGCATTAGTGCACTGATGCAGTCTGAACAGAACTTTCTTCTGTTCTCTCTATGTTGCTCTCCAGAGCAGGACAAAATGCCTTTTAAGTTAAGGTGGGATTATTCCAGTAATCTCTTTTGTGTGCCTGGCCTAATTGAACAGTTATAGTCAGCCTAAGCAGGGCACGTGTTATGAGACTAGAGACAGGTAATCATGTTATTTTTGGCATGACTGAGCTTGGCAGTGCAATAAGAAAGAAACTGGGAGACCAGGAAAAAAAGCAAGGAAGGAGAAAGAGGAGAGGGAGAGTAGATGATTCAGAAGTTATTCCAGAGCATGGTTAAAGAATGCAATGGGGCTGCTAGATTTTTGATAAAGACGAGTAATTTTGCCACATACTCTTTGGTAGAAAAATGAGATAATCTATCTGTCACTGTTTATGTGGAGTAAATGACATTTGCTTCTCATCAGCCACAAAGGGATCGATTTTGAATCAACCCAAATGGAAGAACCAACTCCCAGCATGGGAATTGCTGAGAATTCTGCAGTTGAAGTGCACAGATATGAAGAACATGCAGACTGGGTACAAGTCTGGGTGGAGACGGTTTGGTTGCCAAGAAGCAACCTTGCTAGCTTGCCTTCTGGTGATCGTTTTGTGACAGACTGTAACTACTATAGCAGACAATTGGTGAATAGACGCTTTCAAAATCCCAAATGCACCCAAAAGCTACAAATGTTTGCCTCTCCCAAAAGTGGACATGGGACACGGTGCCCTGCTTTTTGATTATGTAAACTGAAGGCATGAGGAGTCCAATCTTGACTGGAACCACAAAGATTGTGATGAGTAAACTCCTCATATCCCCAGCCACGCATAGTAAAAACGAGCAACTTTTCTCTCACTGTAACACAGAAGATAATATTCAATTGCTATCTACATTTTAAAGTAAGATCTAGCTTAGCTTCGTACTGCAGTATAGCAATTCTTGAGTTGCAACATAGGAAATGCTGGTTGAACTGCTCAGAAGTGGCTATCAGGAAAAGTGACATTTTAAAAAGGAAGCAACATGCCTGCTCACTTGATGAAAAGTTGTATAGCATTTGGCACTGCTGTTCTTCAGTCCCAAAATATCTGTAATACAGCCATCTTACGGCCTATTCATTTGTGTTTTCTATGATATTAGCAAAAAAGTCTAAAAAACAAGAACGACCAATGAAGATTAATCAGATGTGACAAGGAGAGAGAAATATCTGTTTATGCCCAGCCTGAAGCAAAGAATCTATTGCAGAATTATCAACAGACTTTGATAAAGTACAATAGGTATAGGGAAGGAAAGAGAAGGGAGCAAGTGAGCAGACAGGCAAGCAAGCTAGGGTGTGAGAATTAATACACCAGATATTTTGGTGGACTTTAATTGCAAGGATAAATTCAGCATCTGTTCCTGGTGTTGTACATATGCTCGCGATGCTTACCTGAAGTGAACTGAAGTCACCGGCTTCCCACTGCATTCTAACTGTATACAAAGAGACAAAGAAAATGTCATTACATATTAAAATCAGTGTGTTTGTGTGTGTGTGTGTATATACATCCTTGCATTTACTGTTTTGATTCTGCCTGGATTGCCAAACACTGCTGGATTGTACAGAGCAGCATTAATTGAGTGTTAACGAGCTGTCAGATCCGCTTCCCACTGTCCTTGTTATTGGATGTCAGAGTCCCAGTGATGTCCCAATTAAGGAAAACCTAAATGCTATTTAATAATACCATTGCTGTATAGTAAGATTTTCCCTCAGTATTTTCCAACTCATTTATCAGGAGATTTCCATTATCAGTATTCTGATTACATAGTACAGAGCTCTCTGGAAAATTCAGACTCTACAGGGATATGCACAAGATTTTTTTTTTATTATTATTGGTAGTATCCCATCTAGCTTAGATGGATTGCTGTTGGAGGAGAAACAGCCATTTTTGATCTTGTGATACACACGAAGACCATCTTAGATCAGATGTAGGTCCATTGACCCAATGTATTATTTACAGTAAGAGAGAGTTGAGTGCTACCTCAAATACCAACAGGTTATGAGAGCAAAGGCTTCCCCTACCATAATTAGCATTTAGAAGAGCACCATGCTAAGAGGTTCCTCTGCACTTTGTGGGGCATTTTCCTTATATTTTGTGGAAAAGGTATTGTCTCTTCAAAGGAGAAGACACTTTCAATGCAATCCTCAGAGATGGAGCACAGGATTCTTGCACTTTCTTAAACTGCATAGCAGCTTAGATTGCTCCGCCGCTGGTGACTGATGGACCTGGATGGGTTTCAGAGGGAGCTGGGGGTTGCTCTTGTTGGTCTGCTTGCACGGTCCACAAATGAATATGCAGTAAGATGGCTGTATTACAGATATCTTTGGACTGAAGAACAGAAATGCCAAATGCTATACAACTTTTCATCAAGCGAGCAAGCGTTTTGTTTCCTTTTTGAAATGTCGCCTTTCCTGATACCCACCCCATAGCCCTGTTTCGGATGACATGAGCCTCTTGGATAAAGGGGGCATGGGGAACCTGTTATGCGGGCATGCAGAGGAATTTGCTGAGCATCTGTTGGATAAAGTCTCTTGGATTCATTCCCAGTTGGACACTGGCCTTGTTGTAGGTCCAGAGGAGATGCCTGGGGAGGAGTCTTGCCCAGTTATCTGGGAACAGTTTGAACCTGTTGGACCTGAGGAAGTAGACAGGGTCCTCAGGACTATGAGCTCAGCCACCTGCACTTTAGAGCCATGCCTCTCCTGGCTTGTTAAACCGGTCTGAAGGGTGTCATGTGAGTGGGCTCAAATGGTGGTTTATTCTTCTTTGAGTGGGGGGTTGTTCCTTTACCTCTTAAAGAGGCCTTGGCTCACCCCCCACCCCCACCCCTCAGGAAGCCATCGCTGGACCCCACCATACTGGACATTTTTTTTTTCAGATAACTTCATTAGATTCTAAAACAAGAACAATAAAAACTAACAAAAATGAATATTAAAGATAAAGAATGAAAAAGAAGAAATGAAAAAGAAGAAAAAGGACAAAATCAAAAGTGCAGAAAAAAAGAATGAAAAGAAATACAAAAAAGAATAACTTCTGACTTTCCTCACAACAGATATAAGTAACCATTTACACTAAACTCTTACTCTAAGTTTACAATTTAACTTTCATCTTTTTTCTATTGTCCAATATTGATTCTAACCACCAAATCCATACAACATAATTTCATTTTTTTTCTCTTTCATGCAAAAAGTAAAAAAAAAAAAGGCTTCCAATTAACACTGAAATTACTCAGTGCCTTACTCTCATCAAAGCTGTCAGCTTCAATATACTGGACAATTTTCATCCAGTATCTCATCTCCCTTTTTTGGGGAAGGTGGTGGAGAAGGTGGTTGTGCAACAGCTTCAGAGGGCCTCGCAGGAAGTGGATTATCTGGATCTTTTTCAAACAGGATTCAGACCCAGGTATGAGATGGAAATGGCATTGGTTGAGCTTTTGAATGATCTCTGCCATGAGCGGGATGGGAGTTGTGCAGCCATCCTTGCTTTACTTTGACTTCTTGGAGACTTTCAATACCATCAACCATGGTATCCTTCTGCATCAGCTCGGGGGATTGGGGGTGGGCAGCACGGTGTTGTGCTGGTTCATCTGCTTCCTTCGGGGTCAATTCCAGTTGGTGATGATTGGGAAGGAGAGGTCCTGCCCTCAGCCCTTACTATGTGGGGTGCCACAGGGTTTGGTACTTTCTCCTCCCCTCTTTAACATCTACATAAGGCCACTTGGTAAACTCATTCATCACCATGGGGTGAGGTATCATCACTACGCTGATGATACCCAATTATATATCTCTGCCCATGGCAAATTAAGTGATGCCGTGAATGTCTTATCCTGGCGTCTGGAGGCTGTGAGGGTCTGGATGGGGAACAGGCTTCAGCTGAACCCTGGCAAGACTGAGTGGCTCTGGGTGTTGGGGCCTGCTGATTTCAGGACTGTGCCATCTTTGGTGCTGGATGGGGTCGCGCTGCCCTAGACAGACCCAGTGCACAATCTGGGGGTCCTCCTAGACTTACGACTCCTGCTCGACAGGCAGGTGGAAGGCGTGGCTAGGACAGCCTTTGCACAGCTTCATATTGTGTACCAGTTGCACCCATTCCTGGATCGGCAGGCTCTGCCCGCTGTCATTCGTGCCCTAGTCATCTCCAGATTGGACTATTATAATGTGTTCTGCATGGGGTGCCCTTGAAGTGTATCTGGAAGCTTCAACTGGTACAGAATGCGGCAGCACGGGCAGTTATGTGTGTTTCCAGAACAGCACATGTCACACCTCTGCTCTGTGAGCTGCATTGGTTGCCAGTTTGCTACCAGGTCCAATTCAAGGTGCTGGTTTTAACCTTTAAAGCCCTTCATGGCATGGGGCTGGGTTATCAGAGGGACCGCCTCTCCCTGATTACATGAGCCCACCCCATTAGCTCTGGCAGAGAAGGCATGGTGCAGGTACCATCTGCCAGAGACATACATTTGGTGGGTCCCAGGCAGGTCCCAGGTGATGAGCCTTCTCTGCCATGGCGTCTGCCTTATGGAACGTTCTCCCCCCCCCCCCCCCAAAATCAGGTTAGCTCCATCCCTCTTATCATTCCAGAAGTCCCTCAAGACCTGATTATATCACCAGGCCTGGGGTCCCAGGGGACCAGAGACATGTTCAGATGGCCCCACTACTAAAATGGATATATTCACTCTCTCTCTGCCTGGGATTTATATGTTGTGTTTTTAATAATATTTAATCTTTAATACTGATTTTTATATTTCTATAATTATTGTTTTACACATGTGTTGTTTTTGTCTGATTGTTGTACGCTGCCCAGTCACTTTAAATTTGATTAATAAATATATTATATAAATTTGATTAATAAATACATCAATACCATTGAGAAAACCTGGCAAGTTGAACTCAACATGGGCAGGAAACAGTACTGGGAACCAGAAGACAATTAGACCTTGAGAAGTACAGTAAGTAGAGTGGAAGCAACCAGAGATAGCACAAGGAATTACCTTTGAGCAGTACAGCTCCAAGATATTATCCTAGAAAATTATGAACAGGAAGGAAAGGTCAGGGACCAACCAGAGTGCTGAATATTGATGATGAATTTGCAACTCTCCAAATATTGATGAACTAGAGCTTCTATTATCCTTCACCTTCCACATGTGTTGATGATGCCCAACGACTGCACCCAAGGGCCATGCTGGTTGGGAACGGTGGGGATTGTAGCACAGAATCTATTGCAAAATAATTAACAGATTTTAATAAAGCACAATAGGTGTAGGTCAAAATTAAATAGGCTCAGAAAGGAGCTACAATGGCTCACCTAGCAGATGTGTAACATCCACAATTCATGTCCCACAGCTTAGGGCTGCCCAATATCTGGTAACTTATAATGAGATTTTTGTTACAACTGTTTGTAAGCTGTTGTGGGGATCAGGCAATTGTAACTTGATAAACACAGTTAATCAAGTAATAACTTAGTGTATTGTCTGAACATAGCCTGCTACTAAAGGGTGCAACATTTTCAGGTTAAATTGGCTACAATCGTTCATTCATTCCCACATCTGAAGCAAAATGTTCTTTGCTCCAACACAAAGAAGATGGCTGGAGAAAAAGGCCATCTTGTTTCAGGGCCACCTCCTTTGGGGAAGTTTTGCTGTCCCTTTTGCATCTTCACATGACAGACTGTCCTCCTCCTTCCATTCTTTCTTCATCTTCCAATCTTCAGAAAATGTATTCATGCAGAAGATCTCCCTAATTGCAATTGCTGGCATTCCAACTCTTGTTTTGCTTGCTTTCTTTTTTTCTGGCAGAGGGACCAAGCAATCATCAGTTGTAATTATTCCAGAACTTGTCACAGATGGAATTCTGAGGTTCTCAGCCTTGAAACAGAATTCATTATTCAAATTTCAGTTCTGGCCTTCTGTAGGGTGCTTTGAATAGACTCATGATTCAATTGAAATAGAGAAAGCATCTCCAAAATTGTGCAGAATTTGTTGCAATTGAATCATCTCCATTGCTGTATCTTGTGTTTCTATTTCCTATTCGCAAAACCACCTATGCTTTCAATGGAAGGGTCTATTTATTTATCTATGTATTAAATTTGTATGCCACCCATCTCCCCCAACAGGTGACTCTGGGCGGCTCACAATTAAAACCAAAAACCCATGAACAATTTAAAAATACCACATAGATCATTAAAATTAATTAATCCATTAAAAAGTCAAAACTGTAAAACAACCCTATACATAAATACTAAAAACATTCAGGATGACGGGGGGAAGGGGGGGCAAAATCAATTACCCCACAAGCCACTTCCACTGATGCAAGCCCCCATCCGGCCTCCAGGCCTTCTGGCATAGCCAGGATTTCACTTTTTCTGAAGGTCATGAGAGTGGAGGCACACCGCACCTCAGGAGGTAGGCTTACTGGGTCTACTTCCTACAGTTTCGTACCAAGTTGGTGTTTGGCTCTAAAAAGGAAATTATAGAAAATCAGAGACCCAAACATGTGCATTTTTAAAATATCCATGATGACATACATTTTCATAGCATACATTCTCTGTGAATAGATTATGTCTGCACGAAGGCTTTTTGGACCTCCTTGCACTGTTGGTATTTTTAGAATATTGAAGAACATCAGAAGACGTCCTCATTTCACATTAAGCCAGAGTGTATAATTGTTCATTGAATAAGCTGTGATTGGTTCACAGGACCTACTGAGTCATAAATCATGGTTTATGAATCATAACAATTGGGCTCACCAATAGGCAAACCCAAACAAACTACTGTATGATTTAGTTGTGTGAACTCAGTCAAGAGCAGACTTCATCCACTGATGGTGGGTGGTGCTGCTGCTGATGGTCACACCATGAATAAGTATGGGCTTGGACCTGGTCCTCCCTTGCCCCTAGTTCAGTAACCTAACAATGATCTCTATTTAGACATACAAGTATCATACTTAGTTTAGGCTTTAGCATTTATAGAAATAGGACTTACAACTTGCTGCTACTCCCTTCTGGATGCCAACCAGCCAAGCCAAACACGCCCTTTTCATCACCCCCATTCACATGAGCCAATATGCCATGATTCCTGGGCATGAAAGTAGGGAACTTTCAGACTTGCAAGATTGATGTCAGCCTTACCGGGTAGCCCAGACAGGAAGCACAACCAGATAAGTTAATTCTACTTTATTGTAAATCTACATTAACAGAATATTGTCTGAAAGTACAATTCTCCCACCTTCGCCTTACAGCCTGGGAACTTAGGGAGAGTCCCATCTGATCCTCTTTCTCCTCCCCTGATGCAGCTACGGGCTATGCTCTTTCTTATCTGACCATTCCCTAGGCAGCATCTCTTCACTCCATCTTTCAAGGTCATTCCCACATACCATTACACCTACACACATTCTCCTGTGCAGAAATGATGCCATTTAGGCTTTATAAGGACTGGCATCTGGAGAGTTATGTTGGCTATTGAATAGGTAGCAGATGGAGCTGAATGAGACTGAGTGGGTACACCTTGCCTAAGATTGCTCAATGAACCACAGCAACAGTGAAATTCAAACAGGTGAACCCCCCCCCCCATTTGTAAATGGAGTGGTCTGCTTGCCAGCAGAGTGCAGATACAAAGCAAAAACTCCCCAGACAAGGGGGTGCACCAAAATGGTAGGTGCAAATACTCTGGCAAGATTAAGTGGAGAGCAGTTGCTGAAGTCAATCACCTTGGAAAGTTTTCAGTGCACGGTCCTGACGATTGTCATTGCAAGATAGCAGGGGAAGGGGAGGATCAACCAAGCAGAAACTGATACCTGGCCCAGGAAGCCAGGAGCCATGCAGCAAAGCTGGTGGCTGGCTTCAAGGAGACAAAGTATATCCCTCCTGCTGCTTACTAATGGCCAGTTTTGCTTTGCAGGCTTCAGCCTTAGAGCTGTATCAATGCTTTCAGCTTGCTCACAGAGCCTGTCAGGCAGCTTGCTGCCTATTCATAGTTGAGGAAAGCATCTGATAGTTCCAGCTCAACTCAGATTTGGAAATGGGTTTATCAGGCTCAATCCAAAAGAGAGTTAAATGGTCTTATGCTTAGGGAAAACTCATTTTAGACTGGAGAAATCCAGAGTGCAAGGGGCTGGGCAGTGTAAAACTGTATCATTCCATCAGGGATTCTTGCGGGTCAAGGATCAGGAAGCAAGACAGTTTGTCCACACTTTCAGGAGCAGGCAGAGGGTTGCCCCTTCAGTTAAACTGCCCCCAACTCATGATGAATACTGGAGCTTCATGGGCTGTTCATTACTCAAGCTGAGAAAAAGACCCAAAGAATCACCAAATCCAGTTGTGAGTTAATATATCTCTGCAGCAAACACTGTGGAACATGTTTGCTTTGGAGTTGACTGGCCTCCACTTTGTTACAGGATTGAAGGGGCTTAAAATGTCTATTTTTAGAGGACCTTTAGAGGTTCCTTAGTCTTTTTTTAATAAAATATTGGTAGGTTTTAAAGACTTGATAGATTACATTTGATAGTATGTGGATCGTGGTAGGTCACTTAGAATCACAAAACTGGAGTAGTAGAATATACATTTCAAGGCAAATAAACAAGGATGGCCCAAAAGGAATCTCCCAAGTTAAGAGGCAAATGGTCAAAATAAGGCATCTTGTGGCTTCTGCTAAGAAGTCTCCCTGCCCCATTCTCCCTGGGATGCAGAACTGCTGGATCACTCCCACTTGACACCTTTGTTCAGGGGGGAACTGGGTTGGCCATAGCCTTTGTGCATTTAATTGGCATTAAAGTTTAAAGAGCAGATTACCAAAAGCAATCACAGAGAATCCACTTGTCTATATTTCACAACAGCTCGCAAGCAGTTTGATATTTACTGTCAGCTGGCATTTAATTACAGCGCCAGATTCAGAGAATATAATTGACAGAATGCCGAGGACTAATTCTTGCAAAAGGGATGTTTTAGCCATGCTGCAATGTGCTGGCTAATTGATGAAAACTTCCTTCTTTTCACACAAAGCAAGGAGATTTGCTAGCTCCCTATCACAACCTCTTTCCTCAAACATTGGCCCTGTTCCCACAGCACGCTTAAATTAGTCAATGAGGGGCTAATATGTTATGGGAATCCACCAAAAACATTAATTGACCCAATCAACGAATCCCCACAGAGTTAAATTTAAGCTAAAACGGACCAATTGTCCATAGGGTTAAACTAACTCCATCCAATCAGTCATGTTGTGGGAATACTTACAGTCAATTGACCTTTTTGGCATGCATAATCCTCCAAGAAAAAGCTGGAGAGGAAGAGCAGCATGTTACCAACATTTATGGGTTGCGGTGTTCAAACCATACCTACTGCTGCTGGCCTGATCAGGAAGGGTGTAGGGGAATCATGAAGATTTCCATTCTGGGACACTGTGTTCCCTCTATTAGTGTGCCTGTGCATCACCAAAACCATTAGAAATTAGATTTGACTAGGTGGCTAATGTATTGGGAACACAAGATCTGTTAGAAGTACATCAAAGAACTCTTGGATGACTGATTGTCAAGCTTCAGAAGAGAAAATGGAAACATTCAGAGCATAGAGAGATGATTGGCTGCCCTCTACGGTGCTACTCAAATGCAATATAGGCACTGCAGTAGCAATCAAGGTGGGACTTCAGTTGGCTTCACTCATGGGAAGCTGTGAGGCACCTGCTTTGTCATCATTCTACTTAAGTCAAATTCAAATGAAAATTTAAGGACGGTGGTTTGACCTAGATGTATCTGGAATCACACCTCAGCACTGGCCTTAGTAATAGTTTGATTCTGGCTTTGCATGTTGGGTAAACACAGCCCATGATGGTTCATTCAATAAATTGCAGTTAGGCAAACCATGACATGACATAGAAGCTAGGCTGTGTGATGGACAGCTACAGATGCAGATTAAAAGCTGTTCCACAGACTGCCTTGGAAAGGAGTCCACAGCAAGCACAGTGATGTCAAAATAATGACACGTGCCATGAGATTATCATGCAAATGATGCAATGATGTGATGACACAGGTACAGAAGTCACATCATCTTCAAGATGATGCATATGTCATTATTTGCTCCTCTTCTGGTTTTTTGGAGATGGTGGACCATGGGGCAATGCTATTTTTATTTCTTAAACTATGTGATGGACCACATGCTGTGAAACCTTGAGCCTGTTCTAGAAGGAATTGCTTTGCTCACACGCAGACGTCTGAAAACCAGTGGCCATTTATTATGGGCGAACATTTTTGCTGCTTTTTAGTCACCTTACAACAGGTCCTTTGGTCATGGGACAACAGGTTCTTTGCTTTTCAGGACTTTGCTTCTGCATTGGAGAGGCAAACTCTTCACCATGCCTTTGCCTTTAGAATCTGATTTCCAAACTGTTTTTCATGAATTCTGTGCAAACTCTTCTAGGGCAATAGCTTGGAAATTCTTACAAATCCAGCAGAGGGTAAATTGGCAGGGGTTATGTCAAAACATTATCCTGAAAGCATCGTGCCTTAACTTTGCAAAATGTTACAAAGTTTAATTGAACTCTAATCTGAAAACCACAACTTTACTTTTGGTGGGTAAGGATCCCAAATTGGCAGCTGAGTTCCCAACAACAGAATTAGATTTTGTGAGCTGGCAGAGGATGGGGAAGCAATGACCAGTTGTGCAAGGGTATAAAGTGCGCAAACAATGAAACAGATCTTCCTTCATGAAATCTGCCTTTTGAATGTAAAGATTTCACCCACATTCTATTGTCGCATCACTGCAACAATGACCGATTTACTTTTGTGAAACATGGCTTGGAATGTCTCTATTTTGGGAAGGGGGAGACTGAGGGTAAAAATGGAACATCTTTCATGTTGCCTACGAACCACTTGCTTGTTTCATGCAATGCACGTGTGGAGATTGTCAAGTTTAGCTATTGTCAAATGTCAGAGAGATGGTGATTCTTCGAAACAAAAGAGAAATGTTGGCCATCACTTCAGGCTACACTTCACTGATAAGAATTGACCTGCCTTAGCAACAGGCTAGCCAAATGATTTCATTGCCCTATCTGAAGCCGTCTTTTTACTAAAATATCCAGAAAATACTATTAGCTAGTGGCAGAAAAGGAAAACAATTGAGCCTTTTACAGAGCTGAGGGCTGATAAAATATGGTAATGAGAGAAACAATAAAAGGGCAAGAGACACAGAGCGTGTGCTTCGCCGGGGCCAGGAAAATACAAAATAAAAATGAACCCCAAGGTGTTTGCACAGCAAATGTCCCTGGTGGTACCTTAATAACTACAAATAAAGAGATCATTAAGGTTTAAATATAGCTTTGGGGAAGGACATAATTGACAATGAATTGATTAGAGCAAAGATTTGATTGGGAACATTGATGCTGGCACAGTGTTTAGATTTCTGTCAGCTGCTTTGTAAAAATGGAGCCGCAGATTGAAGACTGTGATTTAATTTCTGCCATCTTGAGCCTCTGTTTAAATCTTGGAAGGGCATTTGAAAGAGAAAATTGAGAAGGGAAACAAGGTGTTGTAGCGGGGGCGGGGGGGGGGGCTCTTTTTCTTTCTTTCTTTTTAGCTATTGATGACACTGTGCAGCCTGTACATATGGTGAACATTCTACACCACACAAAAACCTGTGTGAAAAAAGAAGGGGTCAGACCCCTTGGATCTTTTAAATTCGGGGGCAGATCAATTAGGGGGATTATTTATTCTGCATTGCTCTAGGAAATGGAGAAATTCTCAAAGAGTAGAGCAGAACTCCACCTTTCCTAGGGGCTTTTTGCACCCCCAGTATGGCAGCCCAAGTTTTATTCCCTTTCATCCAGATCCAGTCCTTGTGAATTGCGTTTGTGAGCACGCAAGTGACCCCGTCCCACTCAGCCATTAATCCAGTCAAACCTCTTTCTGATGAGTCTGGTTACATACAGTCCTGTTAACTGAGTCAAAAGTCACCATTTGGAAGATAGAGTCCCACTTGCTTCCGATGTTCCTCATATTTCATCAGCCCTCACACCTGGATCATGGAAGTCTTCGTGGCATCACCAGCCTCTTCTCCACTGGTCAGGTAGGCAGCAGTAGGTATGGCTTCATCACTGCAGCCAATCAATGTTGGGAAGCTTTATTTCACAAAGTCAGTCTTGACCATGGGTTTGGAAACAAATTAGCTTCCCTTTGTGACTGTTCTTTCTCCAGCTTTGTTTCTTGGAATATTCGGTATGCCGAATTAGTCCACTGTCTGTGGTTAGATGTTCCCCCAACATGATTATCTGGGTGGAATTAGCTTAACACTGCAAAGGACTATACAGAGTGTAGTCTGTATTGCCAAGTCTTCACAATGAGTTCTTGCTTTTTTCCTTGCTTCTCTACCTTTATTTCTTGAAGGACTTGGCATGCCAAGTAAGTCAATTGACGGGGTTCAGGTACTCCCACAATTTGATTGACTGGATGGACTTAGTTTAATCCTCTGAATGGCTGGATCAATTAACTCCTTTTAGGGTCCCCACAGCAGACAACATACCCCCCACCCCACACTACCCTCTCATTGACCCAGTTAGATGTGTTGTGGGAATGGGGCCATTGTGTCACCTCATCTCTGAACAGTTTCTTCCATTCTGTTAATTCGGTGTTTCAGAATATGAGTGTTGTTGCTGAAATGTCATTAGTCATAATCAGACGGATGTATCAACAGACTTGAAGTTTGCCAACAAACAAAAATAAAGGTGAGGGAAGGATCTTACGGCAAAGCACACGCACACCCACAAATCAAGGCCACAGCATGTAGATTATTATGAGAACAGAGAACATCTCATGAGGTGAGATTAATAGCTGGAGCCATGAATAAGGACTCCTCCTTGTCTGAACATCTCATTATAGGTCTCCCTCTAACTTTATAATGGTATATTCCATTAACCTGGCCTCATTGACAAGAATGAGCACTTCACCAATAGAACAAGAAGAATATTTATCTGTTGACTAATTTTAATTCTACACTTGTGGGAGCAGGTGGCATATTGTTAGGCAACTGAATTATAACTGCAGTAGAGATTCTGCCAAAATCTACAACAGAAACAGCAGGCAAAGGGGCTGTTAAGTTGTGTCCACGTGTATACAGACAGAGGGTCATTCATGGAAGTGAGCACATTTTGAGAGAGAGCTAATGCAAATGCCTTTGGTCTGGAATAAAGTAGGCAGTGGGGTTTTCACCTAAGCGTCCTTCCAAAAACAGATATGGATTTTTTTTCTCCTGAATGTTTTGTAGATCATTTCATAAAGTCCCCTGTCCTTCACCTGCATCACAGCCAAACGGACACATGAAAGTGCAACCCCCCAATCCTTTGGCCAATAGAAAAGTAACTGGGCATAAAATTTGCTGCCCCAGGTGCTAAGCCCTGTTCTGCCACAGAAACTAGGCTGCTGACTGTTTTAATGCAGGACAAATTAAAGAAAGTGACCGGTGGTGTCTCCAGCTCCATTTCCCTTCTCCACAAGCATCGGCTGTTGATGGGAAAAGCAAGCACCCATCACTCTTCCTAGTGTGAGATGGGGCAGGAGTAGGCAAATGTTGGCAGGTGCTGGAAATAGCATTTACAGTCTTCTGTCAAGTTGTCTGACAGGTGGCTTTTTGAAAGAGCATTAGACCCCGGTCCAAAAATAATCTGGCTGACAGGGTAGAACTACAGGGGGAGGGAACTGAAGCAAGCAGAGGGATAAGTCATAAATTAGCTCCATCTCTCCCTCCCCCCCCCCCCCCAAAGTCAGGAGGTCCACTTCTTTCCTCATGGACAATATCACTTGGAATAGCCCATGGATGGCCAAGGAGCCAGAATGGAAAAGGCACAATGGCAATGCCCACCATTGAAGCAATAAAAACAGTAAAAAGAAACTTTGATCACACCAAATCCTTTGTAGGCAAAAACTGGGAACCCCATAGTACATCCAGTGGTGATGGAATCAGCAGCACACATCAGGCAGAACCCCCCTTTGCCTTCTGTGCAATCCAGGACTAGCACTTTCTCAGGAAAGACTTGGTCCTGTTTTTAAACACAACTTGGCACTCTTTCAGATACGTGCTTGAACCCATGTTTGAAGAATAGGTCTAGCATTCTTTCAAAAAAAAAAAAAAACAGTATTGGTTCTGCTGCTGTGTCATCAAATCAAGTCAGTGTTGACACTTAGCAACCACACAGACAGATTTTTTTCCAGGATGATCTATCCCCAGCCTGGTCCTTCAGACCTTCCAATGGTGCACTCATCACCACTGTAACTGAGTCCATCTATCTTCTGCTGGTTGTCCTCTTTTTCTCTTTCTTTCCATCTTTCCCAGCATTATAGACTTCTCAAAAGAGTTTGGTCTTTGCATAATGTGTCCAAAATATAATAATAATTTTTGCCTGGTCATTTATGTCTCAAGTGAGAACTTTGCATTGATTTGTTTGATGGGGGAGGGAGGAATCATGGTATTCTTGAGAGTCTTCTCCATCACCAAAGTTTAAAAGTGTCAATACTCTTTCTATCCTGCTTCTTCAAAGAACACTAAATTTGTGTTTACAAGGAACCAATCTGACGTATTTACTTCAGAATGTGCCAGTCAGGCATTTTATCTATCTATCTATCTATCTATCTATCTATCTATCTATCTATCTATCTATCTATCTATCTATTTTTCAAAGTTGTCGCCGCATCTCTCACTGCAAAGCAACTCTGGGAGGTTTACAGTAAAAGGAAGAAATGTTAATTAAAATAGAATAAATACATTAAAATACATTACAAGAAGACTTCCTATATAAATAATAAATATATTCCAAGAAATTGACATTAACTAGGAATTATTAGACTCAGGGAGTGTCTTCAAGGCACCAGCCACCCCAGAGTTAGTTGTATCCCTTCTCCTTCCACGCAAGTTGGTAGAGCCAGGTCTTCACCCCTTTGTAGAAGGCCGGGAGAGTGGGGGTCCCACCTCACCTCTGGGGGAAGAACGTTCCATAGGGCAGGGGCAACAGCACAGAAGGGTCTCCTCCTGGGTCCTGCCAGGTGACATTCTTTTGTAGATGGGATCCATAGCATACCTTCTCTACCTCATCGGGTGAGATGGGTCAACATATTATGAAGGCAGATGCCAGGAACTGGAGGGAAGAGGGATGCTCACGCAGGCTAAAATGGCCAACAGAAGTTGGCAGATCCCACCTCAGCAACCATACTGTTCATGAAATCTGCTACATCATAACCACTGCAAGACTGTATTGTAGAAGAGGAAAAAACACTAGCACTGAAACAGCTAAAGCATTCTGTGGACAGAAGATGAGACAAAGGCAATGAGAAGAGGGCATAACATTAAAAAAAAAAAAATCCTGGGCATGTTTATGCTTAGTTGAGAGGTTGTGGGGATGAACCTCTTATCAAGCCAAAGAGCTCAGAACAAAGTCCTTTCAATTGCAAAATAGAACGAGCTGAAATTTGCAACAAAGAAAACAGTGCAATTTATCAGCTTCCTTCAATTATTATGCAGTTAGATTTCAGCTCTAAGTCTTCCATTCATATCAAGCATGATATTTTTTCAATTTGCTTTCTTATTTTTCCCACCCCAATCCAAAGCTAGATAACAAATGAAGAAAGTTATACCAAACTCCCACATCAGATTCAAGTTCCCCGTGGTTTGCCCATGTAATACTACCATGATCAGTAAATGCTGGGCCCCAAAGTCTTGTCTTAAGACTTGAAAGCCATTTTCAGCCAAAATTCTCTGTAAGAAAATCCTTACGAGTGAAAAACAGCCAGCCACAAAGGTTAAAAAGGAGGAACAAATGTAGCCAGGAATAGAATTCTGGTTTGGGGAATTTATAAGTTATATTTAGAAAATAATACAGTAGAACATGATAAACCAACGTGGTTAAATATTTACATAGAATCTCTATATTAATAGACCCACCCCTCCCTAAAAGGAATCAGACAAAGACATCAAGTTAACTGAATTTGTGGAAGCAAGTTAGTAAATAATGAACATGTATACAGAAAAATGTTATTATATACATTTACTCAGGAATAGAAGATAGTCAGGGAGTGGCAAATATTTAACATCATCACTGAAACAAATTGCAGAGAAATCATTCTTCATCTTGGATATATTCTGTTTCTGTCTCTCCCTCTCTTTTCTCCAGCATCCATGACAGACTTTGAAGGGTCAAGGTGATCAATCACTTAGGTTTATTCCAAACTGGGTTAGCAATTGGAGGTGACTGGTATTATTTCATAGGTTATAAAGAAACAGCAAACACTATTGAGAGAGAAAATGTCTTTCAGCAAATGTCAGTTTCACCAAAGTCTAAGAAAGTGACAGTTTTCAACACTGCCTTAAGCAATGTGGTTTGCTTTAAGCTGAACGTGGTGCATAAACCCAGCCCATAGCTTGTAAACCATAGTTTACAGCTCAGCATGTTGTGGAAACCTAGCCAATCATAGTTTATTCAAGATTAAAACGGAGCTTAATGTGATGTAGGAAGTAAACTAATGACTGGTTCTACCATTGTTGCGGGAAGCAGCTTACATGACTGAACCAGTTCCAAATTACCAACCTGCACTCAGATACTATAAAGACCAGGTCAATGTGCTCAAATAGACATCCAGGTATCTCTATCCAGGAATACTTTTATTTGCAGTCTTCTCCTTCTGACCAAATGGCTCTCTTCCCTTTGTCTTTTGGCCATCATTTGGTGAAAAATACTTGCCATTCTTCATGCGACAGAGATCAGCTCTGAAGGAAAACCCTGGAATGGAAGAGGGAAGTTGTCGGCAATCCAAAACACAAGTAAGTGCTTAGTCTTCTTGCAACCCTATAAAATGTGCCATCTCCTAAAGCAGGGTTCCTCAACCTTGTCCACTTGAAGATGTGTGGACTTCAACTCCCAGAATTCCCCAGCCAGCATGGCTGGCTGGGGAATTCTGGGAGTTGAAGTCCACGCATCTTCAAGCGGTCAAGGTTGAGGAACACTGTCCTAAAGCACACACTGCCAACCATATGCATTTTTTCCCTCCCTGAGCTGTATAACCAATTTTACGGGCATAGTGCAGTGATGGCTGGTGAAATTTGAAGTTGATGGCAGAGTATTCAGACCATTACAGATTATAAGACTACTCAGACATCATGCGAGGAGAATATAGATTTTCTTAATGAACTTAATAGGTTTTTTGGTAGGTTTGAAGCATTGAACAATACTCCTGCAGGAAGGCTGTATCTCATCCTGACGAGCAGGCACCTACCCTTGATATAGCTGATGTTCGGAGGACCCTGAGGAAAATTAATATTCAGAAAGCAGCAGGCCCAGATAATTTCCCAGGACGGGTACTGAGAGACTGTGCTGAACAGCTGACCAGCATCCTCATGGACATATTCAATATTTCCTTGCACCAGGCTGTGGTCCCGGTAGGCTTTAAGACCATGACTATTATACCTGTGCCTAAAAAATCTACGATCATGTGTCTCAGTGATTACCATCCGATGGCACTCACTCCCATTGTGATGAAATGTACTGAGAGGTTGATGAAGGATTACACTGTTTCCAGACTCCCTCCTTTGTTTGGTCCACTTCAGTTTGTTATCGGCGGAATCGCTCTGTAGAGGATGCAATCTCTTCTGTGCTTCATTCAAGTCTGGTGCATCTTAAGGAGAAGAAGAGTTATGTGCCATTGCTGTTTGTAGATTTCAGCTCAGCATTCAATATGATTGTTTCCCAGCATTTGGTGGACAAACTGGGTTCTCTGGGTTACAGTACTCCTTTGTGTAATTGGCTACTTGACTTCCTTACTAAGAGGTCTCAGTTGGTGAGAGTTGGAAATAATATCTCTAGCTCTATCTCTCTGAGCACCGGCTCCCCACAGGGCTGGGTCCTGACCCCACTGTTGTTCACCCCGACGACCCACGACTGTGGTGCCAGGTTCACCACCAATTCCGTTGTGAAATATGTGGATGATACAACAGTGGTGGGTCTTATCAGGGATGACAATGAGTGGGCTTACAGGGAGAAGCCGAAGGGCTTGGTGGAGTGGTGTAGTAAAAACAGCTTGGTCCTAAATGTGGAAAAAACAAAGGAGATGATTATAGATTTCAGGAAGAGCCGGTGTAGTCACACACCACTTTTTATTAATAACATAGCTGTGGAGCCAGTCAGTAGCATTAGATTCCTAGGGGTGCAGTTAATGAATAGTCTGACCTGGTCCCTTAACATCACATTTTTGGTAAAATGAGCACAGCAACATTTGCATTTTTTGTGCCAGATGAGGAAAGCACATCTCCCAACTTCCATTCTCCTTACTTTCTATAGAGGCACTATAGAGAGTCTTCTCACTAATTGTATTTCCATCTGTGTTGGAGGCTGTAGTGCCTCAGACAGAAAGTCTGTGCAGAGGGTAGCAAGGGCAGCAGAGAAGATAATTGGGATCTCTCTGCCTCCCATCCAAGACCTAGCACATGCACGTTGCCTGTCTAGAGCTCGAAAGATCGTCAGTGATGTCTCCCATCCTCATCAAGGCCTGTTTTCTTTGTTACCCTCTGGGAAGAGGTTCCGCTGTATCCGATGTAGAACAGCCAGATTGGGAAATAGCTTTGTCCCCCAGCTATTAGATTCTTGAATGTTTAATAAGTTAATGTCAAATGTGTATGGAATGTATATTTTATAGTAATTATGGTATCTTGATTGTCTTTTAGTGTCTGATTGTAATTGTGAGCCAACTGCAACCGAATTTCATTTTATTATGCACTTGGTGTATAGTGGAATGACAATAAAGTTATTATTCAAGTTATTCAATGCAATCTGGCTGTTTTTCATACCACTATAACACACATACTTTCTGTGGCAATTCGCACACCTTTGGACAATGAGAAGCTCTTAAAGATTCAAAGGCTAACAGTGTAACATCTATATGAATGGAGGACATATCCAACTGCTATAATCTGAGTCCATTGCCCCAACTCACCTATTTTTACAGTGCTTTTATTATGGTTCATGAAATCGTAACTGTGAAGTACTTCTAATGCCCAGAAATGTAAAGGAGATACTGTTTTCAATATTGAACACCAGTTCCCATAGTTCTCAAAGATACACTACACACAAATATAAAAATGTAGACACATCATTAAACACAATTTTGCCTTTCTGCAGTCATATTTTGAAGATGTGTGCTCTGCCTCAGCCTCCAACCTCCCCTTACTGCTGTCCCTAAACCTCACAGCAGATCAATCTTCATTTATAAAGAAAGGTTGCCCAGCATTCTTCTAATGGGCAAACATTTCTACTGTCTTTTTATTAAAATCATTCATGTGCTGTATCATTTGTTTTTCCAGTGACAACATTCCCAAGGCTATAAATTCTATTTTTGTTTATTCTATTTTGTTATCTGTTCCTTAATGGCATTTATTGCAACAATGAGCACACAGCAGAGAAGTTCATTTTGAATTGTTGTGGCTGCTCAGTTGCCATTTTCAAATGTTCTTCCATGAAATTCACCTAGATTCGAGGATGTCTCTGGTTTATCATGCCCCTTAAAGCAAGTTTGAGAATGCCACAGAATTTTATCCACTCAACTGTCAAATACATGGCAATTCTTTCCAACCTCTTGGACTTCAGTTTGGTAAACCTAGTTAATCTGCTGTGAATATTCAGTTGTCCCCCAAACTTTCAGTTGTATTGCAGTGTCTGTGTGGTTTGTACTCTGCTTATCTTCTCCTTTGCATTCAGATGCTTCAAGCTGGCCACCCCTGCAGTGTCCACCAGGAAGAGGAGAGGAGAGGAGAGGAGAGGAGAGGAGAGGAGAGGAGAGGAGAGGAGAGGAGAGGAGAGGAGAGGAGCAAGGGGCAAGGGGCAAGGGGCAAGGGGCAAGGGGCAAGGGAAGGCCAAAGGGGCATTTTTAATAGGGCCACTTTGCTTTTGAGCACCATACATTTGTGCATCTTACAGGTCTATCCAGTACTTTTTTTGTGAGGTGTACAGATAAGGCTCATGACACCCCAATAACGTGACATGCAGCTTTTTCTGGTAGATCATTCTTGCAAAAGGACTGAGCTGGGGTTGATGTATCATCGCTCTTCCCTCCCTTAAGAAAACACACCTATTTTTACTCCATTGCTACCTAGATTAATAACACAGATGCCTCTGGAGGTGATCTCACTTACAGGACTGGATTAGGCTTCCTGTTATAACAGCCAGATGGGTCCTTCCCCTGGGTTAATACTGGGAGTGGGAAATCCGGGAGAAATAGCTTCAGCAGAGGTTTTCAACTTTTAACTGGAACACAGATGAAAGGAAAAGCGCTGGTCAAAGACCCTCCTTTTCTTCAAGAAAGGGGGAGAGAATCATCTGGGCTTCCAAACATGTGTTTCTTCCCAATACTCCTTCAGTGTTCACAAGGGAAAGGTGACCAGGCAGAGGGATCTGAAAGAGCATCAAAAGAGCCAGCCCTGCCCCCCAGTACTTTCTGCCATTGTGTTTTATGTCATTGCCTGGACATTCGTTTGTTCCAAATTGACACTGATGGCACATTTGCCAACTCATCAGTGTCGATGGAACTGTTCTGCCCAAAGGGGGCCCAAGACGATAGAGATGCCAATTTGTATTATATTGTACTGAGAAGATGGAGCAAGGAATCCATGCCATGTGGTTGGTAATCTGATGGTCCTTTCCTCTGCCAGCAAGATCCCAGATTCAGGTTCAGAATTCAGAGCAGAGAGAAGCAAAGGAAAAACCTAACTGAACTAGGATTTAGTAGTCAGCAGTGATTAAGATCATACAGAAGTCTTTGTTTAATTAATTTAATACAAATGTTCCTCTTTTATCTCCATTTTATTTGCTGGCTAAAGGCTGTAATAAAATTGATATATCTAGCTACCTACATTTAATTAATTTTTTTTCCTTGAGAAGGCCTGGCTTCATTTGGTCCTAAATAGAAACTTCCACTGATCTATTTCTTACGTACCTGGATTTGGTTTCCACTGAGAAGAGATCACTGGAGTCCTCCTGATCTTTTCAAATATCTGAGTTTATTTATTATCTCTCTAGATTGCCATGTAACCCCAATTATTTACAAGTATACAGAATGAGCACCTCACTAAACTGTTATTTAGATAAGAACACCCACACAGTCTTTCTCTGCCTATAGGCTAACCTTTCTTAGAGTATATATTTTGTAATTATTACCTTTTCTATGCATTTCTCTGGCTTCTAGGTTGGCAGCTGGGTGATCAGTTAATGATTTTCAAGTAGCCAGTTTTGCCCAGGTGCTCCAGCTATGTTTAAACTGGCTGAAAGCAAGCAGTAACCCTTAGTCAACCTTCACTGATTTCAAAAAGCTAAGCAGTGGCTGCTTTGTTTAATACTTGGATGGTTGGCCATTAAGAAAGCAAAGAGTTGTAGGCTGGAGTAAAAAGTCCCCAAAAAAACATCTGGAAGAAGACAATGGGAAATGAGTTCCATGTTGTTGCCAAGAAAACCACCCAGACGTGTCCATAAAGTCATGTGGTCAAGCTCATCTCAGATATTTCCTTCACTTTGATTTAAAATCATTTTCACTGGCAACTCAGTTAAAAGTTGCTTCTCTGACAACATGAAGCTCCAAAACAAAAATAGAAGCACTAAATAGCAAAAGGATGCAAGTAAGTTTAGATTCACTCCCCACCCCTCAAAATGCCAATTAAGCTTTTCTTCTTCTTTCTTTCTTTAAGCAGCATATGGGTTAGGTAAATTTTAGTTCAGTAACCTATAGCAGCCTGTGCAACAGAGAGAAGGCTGGTTAAAAATAGCATTTTAAAAAACCGCAAGACTGTGTCTCTTTCAATCTGGAAGAGAAGGCAAAATGAGTTGAATATGAAACTTTTTCAGGAAACAAGTTGCATACCTCCTTTGCACTCTAATAAATGAAAATTCCTATTGACATTATGACAGGCAGCTGGGAGATGGCATTTCTCACAGCAACAGTACAAGAATGTAAGGATTTACAAAGTTGTGCAATAACTGGATGAACTACTTGGTCGAAAGCCTCCATAATTTTAGAACCTCTGCAGGCCTACCATGTTTGTCTTTTTTTTAATATTGTTTCCTACAAGAGGTTGGCAACCATCAGTGCTATTTGTTCTCCTTAAGTTACTGTCCAAAGCAAGGACATCGTATTTGGGGCAAATCATGCACAGAGATTTTTCAGCCAGGATATGCAACATTTTCCAGGGCCACATTTCTCTTAATTTTTTCCTTGTTAGTTAATTGAAATAATTGATTTTTCTTCTATTATGTGTTCTACATATTCTAATTTCCTTCTCTTGATAGCATTCATGATTTTCCATTCTTTGGAGGGCAGTGGGATAAAAGATGAAAACTGACCTTTGGGATTTTGGGGGTGGAAGGTAAGTGCTTTGCTGTTGAGTGACAAACTAACCACTGTGCACACGTGCTGCTTGTAGTGTATGGGAACAGTTGGGATAATTGTGGTTGCAATCCTTCACTTCCTTATTTAGCAAAGCATTTATGTGTGAGTAGAAGCAATGCCATAAGGATGCTTAAGGTCCAGAAGAAAAGGCAATCTTTATTATGGAAGTTACATGTCATGATTGAAAGCTTTCATCTGGGAGCTTTCTGTCCTCAGGGAGGATAAATGGAGATGGAAGAAGAAATGTTATATACTTTCTTTCTTTAGGAAGCAGGCTGATAGGAAGGGTCTAAGAGTATCAGTCTTGTTCCTACAATTCCTTTTACCCAGGCAGTCACTAACCCAGTTAAATCTTATGGTGGTTTTGACACAGTCACACTAACTGGGTCAAAAGTCACCATTTAGGAAATACAGTCTCCATCTACTTTCAGGAAGTTTATGTAGTTCAGGAAGTTTGTGAAGCTAATTTCAAATAAGCAGAACAGAGCCACTGTGTAGAAGTCTATCTAGCATTATGAGGAGAAAAGGAGAACTTTGTTCTCTCCATTACAGTGTAGTTTTACCTTATCATCAACTAAGGCGCAGAAGGTATGATTTAGCTTCCCATAACCTAATTTCCAAATTAAGGGGGAGTAAAGGTGGAATTATTTTGTTAGCTAACTGGGGAGGCATTTTCCCCATCTCCCCCTACCTGCCCTGCCTTCAGACCACAACAATGGCTATTCCATTGGAACAAAATGGCACAGCTCAAACAACAGGATCCTTGATGCCTCTGGTCAGAAAAGCAAGTACAGCAGCTAGAATTTGTGCCGGGGCACTAGACAATTTCTTCAACTGGAGCAGATTATTCATTCAGGCAAATAGAAGCGCCATCAGCCCAAGCTCAGCTGATCTCAGCTCCAAAATATTTTGAAAGACCTGTCAAGTTCCAGTAGAGTATGTGAGCTGAGGCACAACAGGGAAGAGCTGATTTAACTTCTTTCCAAGAGACCTTGGGCTGAAGAAGACCTAGAAAAGGAAGAAGGACACCTGAGCCATTTGCCCAACCCAAATAATTCAGCGAAGGTGGTAGAGATTGACAGTCAAAGACAGAAGTGAGTTGAAAGGGTACTTTACTTCTATGGCAATAAAGTCCAGAATAAGAAGTCCATTGCTTTTTTTTTTTTCCAGAAGGTGAAGCCAGTGCAGAAAGCACTGATTTGCTAACATAATGGCTGCGCCCAAGTATTTTTCCTGCATTTTTTCCCAAACAATCTCATTCAGTTGGATGGACATAGGAGAAGAAAAGTCTAATTAAATGTTCGTGGGTTGGATGATGCCTTTTGCTTTCGTGCAGGCAGCTAATCTCTCTAACAAGCTGCAGCCTTCCACATTTCAATTCTATTCCTAGTATGGGCATGGGTAGGCTGGTTCAATGGTCAGCACAAGGGGTGGCTCCCATGTTTGGTGAATACACCAGGCTTGCCAGGCACCATTTTGCACACACCCAAATGAGGCAGTCTCTTTTGCACACATGCAACGTCATGGCAAACCCGTTTGGGCAGGCAAAAATATGCTTTTTTTTTTCTAGACTAGGAAAAGTAGGTAGTCAAGGGGATGGAGGACAGAGAAAAGAAAGAGAAAGCGAGAGAAAGACATCCTCTGCTATCTTAAGGATAAGATTGGCTCAGTCTCAATCTCACCAGTGAAAGAAATCCAAAAGACTGAATAATAATAAGAAAAGGATCTTGTTCTGAAGGGGGAAAATTGCTGTCGGGAAATTACTCAAAGGATTTGGGCATGGGGTTGAAAAGCATTGCTCGGTGGGGTTACCTCTGAGCTGCTGGAGACGCAGGCTAAGCTGCTCTCTGGAATATCTTCCTGGTGAACTCCCTTGCTGCAAAGTGAAGAGGGTGTCTTTCTCTTGCAGTCGCTGAATTGAGCGCAAGGGCAGAGCCGATATCCATAAATCAGCATATTACTCATTTTCCAGCATTACTGCCTGACAGCTGTTACAAGAGCACATTGTTACAAACTGTCAGGCGGTGAAGCATAGAGCTTTTTACAACATATGTTGACTTTTATCTAATGTTGTTTCATAATTAGCTCCAGGGAGTTGGAATCTGGGCATCCGACTGGTTGTATGATCTCGGCTAACCTTTGCTTCTACTGGGAGAAAGTTAAAGCCAGGAAGGGGGGAAACTCCAAGACATAGAGAGATACTGTTTACCTTAACATCTCTATCACTGAAACTGTGCCTCAATGTTTTCTCATGTTTCTTCCCCTGATTCCTCAGCAAAGTTGGACGCCTTTGCAAGGAAAGCCTGAAGAAGCTGATGCAGCACCAGCTTCTCCGAATCCGGGTCTGAAAACTGAAAACTGACAGTACAACGCAGAACAGCCACCCACATCTGCAGCGCTCCCCAGATTCTTCTTATCCAGATTTAGGTTTGCATTTGGGAGGTGGTTAAGTATTTATATGTAAGGTTTGCAACCCTGAATCCCAGAGAAATCCAATGCCAAGAATTCAGGAGGAGGCTCTTAGAAAGAAACAGCTTTTTATTCAGCCGAGTAAAGGAAGCTGGGGGGTCAATAACCCAAAGCATAGGCAGAAAATATGCCAGGGTTTGCCACACCACCGGAAATACAAACTCAGTTTTTATAGTTTACAGGGACAAGGCAGTTTGAACTGCAGTTTGAACCAGTTTGGCTGTAGACCCTTTCCTGGAGACCTTCAAGATATCCTGCATACGTGTCCCTCTCGCTTTGAGCTAATGGTGTTTTCCTAGTGTGGCTGCAAAGGCAATCCCCCCCCCTTCATATATATAAAATATATCTTCCACAGGTTCAGTGAAAGAGAGAGAGAGAGAGAGAGAGAGAGAGAGAGAGAAGATAGATAGATAGATAGATAGATAGATAGATAGATAGATAGATAGATAGATAGATAGATTTTTTTTTTTTATCTGCACTCAGTTGTTACCGGCTCTGCAGTGACTGCTTTGGACGAGTCCCTGCAGTTTTCAAGGCAAGGTGTTCTTTCGGAAGTGGTTCGCCATGGTCTCCTTCCTAGAGCAGAGCCCAGCTGGCGAGCGCAGGCGGTGGGGTTTCCGTTATTTCACGCCTTTTTCGGGCGTGTGTGGCCTCTGCGCTACCATCGGCAACTGCTCCCGACTCCTTTTTGCAAGGCGCCACCAGCATTTTTCCTCCCACCGGAGTGAGAGTCCCCATTTATCTACTCACATGAGTTTTCGAACTGTTGGGTTGACAGGAACTGGGGAGGAAACAGGAGCTTACCCTGCTAACGCGAAGGCTGGGCTCGAACTGCTGAAGTATTGACCATTTCTGGCCGGCAACTTTTAACGTCATTAAGCCGCTGCGCCACCGTGGCCCCCAGATGATAGATAGATAGATAGATAGATAGATAGATAGATAGATAGATAGATAGATAGATAGATAGATAGATAGAGGATGGATGGATGGATGATAGAAAGAGAGATAGATAGATAGATAGATAGATAGATAGATAGATAGATAGATAGATAGATAGATGATAGCCTATGAAGTAGCATCTGAGAATATGGGCAGTTCCAAGCAGGCTATTTTTTTGTAAAATAACAATAAATAATAAATAAATTGGTTGTTATTGATGAGGAGATGTGCTTCTAGGATAATACAACGGCAGGGAAGTTCCCAAGACATGACCACTGTCGTATCCATAATTACCTGGGCATAAGCTCCCCCAACCTCACTGACGTTACTTCTCAAAGCCCAGGCTAGGTCTAATGTCTGCAGGCTGCTAAAATGCAGCCTTTCACTTTTGATTCAAAATGCAAATGATCTTGCAAGGTGGGTTACAGTTGCTGCTGAAATAGACAATGCATCCAGAAGAAAAGAGAAACCAAACCCTCCTTGCTCCTCATTCGGGGACTTCTTTTCTCCTAATCGAATCTTTGCTTATCATTTCATTTACATGGCAGTGCAAAGAAGGCCATTTGCCCAGCATGCGTGTGAGAATGCAGAATAAGCCTTCTTGATTTGATCAGGCAGAAAATCACATTCCTGTTCTTTTATTCTGTGCTACACTGAAGCAGATTACACCTCGGTAAAACCCACCCACAAACATCATTTTCATGTGAATGAGTGGCTCTTTCTTTGCACACTTTTATGAATCCCTAGATCTACACATTAAAAAAAAAAATAGACTAGAAAGCTGTGAACCGCATATTATTGAATTCTGAATAACTTCATAAGCTCTTCATTTGAAATCGGAAGATAGAAGCTGCGTTACAACACAGAACACAAAAGCTACAGCAGTGTTGTCCAAACTTGGCCACTTTAAGATGAGTGGACTTCAACTCCCAGAATTCCCCAGCCAGCATGGCTGGCTGGGGAATTCTGGGAGTTGAAGTCCACTCATCTTAAAGTGGCCAAGTTTGGACAACACTGAGCTACAGAATCGGAAAATCTGCCCTGCTTCTTAAAATCTAGCAAAGCTGCCTCCATTGGTCTCTTGCTGAAAGTGGTATAATCTTTCCACGGAGCTGGAGAAAAAGCTGCCAGAAAGGTTACACGTTCTCCCAATTTGAACAAATCTCTTTCCCCAACTTTAGGATTTCTCAAGGCCAGCAGAGAGAATCTTTTCAAAAAAATACGGGTGCTCTGCAAATGCAAGCCTTCTTCTTCTTCTTTTTTTTCACTCTAGGCTGCTCTTGTCTGTGAAATTCTCTTGTGGATCAAACATCTGCTAACTGAGAATAGCGACAGCCACCTCGTTCATTTCAACAAGCAGGCATGACAATTTCTCGTCAACGACCGGTTCCACTGCTGTGCACACCCAGTCGTGGCTAGCAAGCTGATACAGTTGCTAAGGTCCCCCGTCTGCTTCCCTCATCCCTGAGAGCAATTAGAAAGGGATGATGATGGTGTCCCAGATAGCAGTAAAAGAGTTTTGCTCTAACAGAACCAGGCAGCTGTGTGCTCCGATGGTGGTACTGTAGATGTATCATAATGCTCTTCCTTCCAGCAGTTCCACGCGGCAAACACATTACTAGCTGTGTGATGCGCGTAGGTTGCCTTCCCCGGCCTCAATTTAAGAAATCTTATTGCCCCCTCAAAAAATGTCAACTGTCTACAGGGCTATAGCTGTGCTGTTAAGTAGAAAGGATCAAAAGGGCAGAGCAACCAGCTCTTGCTTTCATACAGGCACAGGAGAAGGTGGAAGATAAGTACAACAAGGATTGGCTTTCTGGGTAAGGCAAAAAAGAAACTTCTATTCCAGAACCGTGTTTCTGATGTGAGCTAAGCAGGGTTGTCCAGAAGCCCACAAATAATTGAATGGATGGTTCTGCACTTATTAACCCCAGCAATCAGTAATTGAACTAAGAAAGGAATGGGTCTCTAGATCAGAAGATACAATGTAGGACAACAATCCCCAGACAGTCCCAAAGGGATTCTCTGAAAAACTTGCTTCCTTGTACAAAAGGAAGGAAATATGAACTGTACTTGATTATTAACCAAAAAGACGGTGGTCCATAACAAGCAGATGTGTATTATGAGAAGTATTGTAGCATAGTAGTTTCAGACTGTACTTTGCCAATAAGACTGAATATTCTGGGTTGTTAGACTTTGAAGAAACAGGATAGAAAGAGTATTGACACTTCTGAACTTTGGTGTTGGAGAAGACTCCTGAGAATACCATGGACAGCCAGGAAATGGATCATCAGAGAAATCAACCTAGAGTTCTCACTTGCACTAATAACCAGGCTCAGAGTACCCTACTTCAGACACATTATGCAAAGACCTAGCTTTCTGGAGAAGGCTCTGATGCTGGGAAAGGTGGAAGGAAAGAGAAGAGGACAACCGGCAGTGAGATGGATGGACTCAGTTACAATAGTGATGGAAGAACCATTGGAAGACCTGAAATACCAGGTTAGGGACAGATCGCTATGGAGACAATCTATCTGTATGGTCACTAACAGTCAATACTGACTTGATGGCACATAATCAGTCAATCAATCAATTTGATTGCAGAACCCAGCCTGCCAGTTAGAACTTCCAGTAAAGAGAAATAAAGTTTCCCCTGAACCAAGCTTGACTTCTGATGACAATATGGAGGCAAAAGGTAGCCTTCTTCTTAACGGAAGTGGATTTGCCATTGCATTCTTCTAGGATATTTTTTGATTTCTCAGTCTAGCCTATCACCCTTAGATTCCCTGATAGAATCCTGTCTGAGTCTTAAACAGGGTTAACTGTAAAGCCCAGAGAAGATCAGCCACATACTAACACGTGCTGAGACCAGGAGAGAAAACAGCTATTGAAATAATATTAGGCTGGGTCCAGATGGACCTTTTAATGTGCAATGCAGACAATGAGTTGTGGCAATTTTATGGAGCCTTCACTTGACATCATCTTTCTAGAGTTAGCAGCCAATTTTTTATCTTCATTTTGTCCATTCTTTATCTGAGCAGGGATAATCTGTTCAGCTAGAAAGGCCCAAAATAGAAGTACCATTTGTTAAAATTAGAGATGCTCTGCGGTGCCTAATTCCCCCAGTTTTCAGGGAGTTGGCATCTTCATCAGCAAAGGTTTCAGTCATTTTTCTCCTCTCTCTTGGGCACCCTGATGTTCCAGGGATCCCACAAGATGGATTCCATGATGACAAAAATAGCTTCCCCTCCTCAGGAATCCCCACCCTTCCTCTTGGCCTGGAGAAGCAAATTGTGCTTTAAAATTTCCAGCCTTGTCAGCCTACGACTCCAGCTGTGCACGAGAACAGATGAGGATGTGAGAAACCAGACGGCACACAGCTGGACTTTCCAATCCCAAGAAGGGGTGTTCCAGGGCCAGCTGTTCTAAAGCCATCTGCTGCCAGATTGGCCAAGCAGGGTGGCTAGAAGGAAAGAAGGCAGGCTGAGATTTCTTCTCAAACATGAGCTTCCTGGTGGCCAGGAGAGGATGCAGTGTTGATGGAAGGGACTGGAGCTGGTTGCTGCACAGCAGTGTTTGTGGAGAGAACAGAAAATCAGCTTTTTGTGATGGTAGAAAAAAGCCCCAAAATATATTAAAAGCACAAGAGAGGGAGGAGCTATCTATCACACTAGCCATGCCTGAAGGTTTCATGTTTCAACCCCCAGGCTGGAAAAATTAAAAGTATACCAGCATTGCTGGATCTGACCAAAATACCTCGCTATTGTCCTTCCCCGATAAACCAAAGGGACGCTCCGAGTGGTACTGCACGGCCATCCTGACTCCTAGGCATTGCTAGCCGTGTCTCTCATCTTTTAAAACCATCCAAACTGAGGGCCATGGCTACCTTCTGTGGCAGGGAGTTCCACAGATTACCTGCATGCTGGGAGAAGAGATTCCTCTTTTGCGTGGTCCTGAATCCCCACCCTCTCCCACCCCTTGTGGGATCATGGGGTGACTCTTAGCCCCAAACTGTGTTAGAAGACTGACGCTTAACCTCTGGCTGTTCCATCCAAACTTTGCTGGAATTCTGTTCCCCCAATGCCAGTTCAGAGAGGGGATGTGCTCTTAAGCTTCCATAGACCACACAACATCTCCACTTATTCTGAAAGGTTTCCAAAAGAGCCCAGGGAGGGGATAAGCTTTCCCCACCCCCTGCCTTAACTCCTTTTTCTTCCTTAAACGCAAGCATGTGCTTGTGTGTTTTTCAAGTAAATTAATAGCGCACCAAAATAAATATGGTGCGGTCTTGTCTTTTCTTTTCTTTTTCTGGAAATGGCTGGCTGGTCGCAGCAGCCAGCTCTGTCTGGTTTCCCAACAGCAGCTGCATAATTCATAAACTTCTGACTAATACACAAATTCTGCCTTTCCCCACAGGCCGTCCCAGGCAAGCTGGTGTAGCTCTTGACGAGGCACCACAAAGTTGAGGGAGCGCAACAGGAAACATGAAAGCTTGTTGGCTGAGCCTTAATTGTGAATTACGCAAAGCCCCCTGCTCATGTATTAAACCGGGAGCCCTGACACGCGCCTACATGGATGTTGTCGCTCAGGCATCAGACTTGTTTATATGTTCTGCTCCGGTGAATCTGAACCATAGCTCTCTGCTTAACAGTTACATCCTCATTTTCTTACCAGGAAAAAAGAGGGAAAAATATATTCCTAGCTCTGCTAATATATTCTTTGATTTCTTCCCAACTGCCTGCAGAAAGCTTCACCTCCATAGGCTTTAGTCTCCACGGGAAGAGCCTCACTTGATGGCAGTCATTGCTCTGATTTCAGATGCTGGCAAGCAGAGCAGGAAGGTGGAGAGAGAAAGGCATGCTTTGCCATGGTTTGACTCTCTGGGGAAGAGTTTTAATGATTTGTTACTGATCCCTGTTATCTAAACGAATGTGGAGCTGAAAAATGGGGTAGAATTTCCAGGAGGCAAAAAAGTATGTATCTGGAAGGATGATCCCCAAGAAACATCTCCCAGCAAGTAGAAATCTAGGTTGGCAAGAAGGGGGAAGAGGGTTGGGTAACAGCTGTCTTCCTTTCTTGAATGACTTTTCAACATGCATAGGGCATTTTGCATGGGGGGGGGGGCTCAAAATCTGATTCCCACCTGCTTCTCTCTTTGTTATTGTAGGATCCTCCTTCCCCTGGAAGTTGTAGTCAACTCCTTTTGAAAACACAAAGCTGGGCACCAAACGATGTTTTTAACACATGGATTTAACATCTAGTACCCCTGGATGTGAAGCTCTGTCTAGTAGACCCCATGGGCGACCCTTGCCCAAAGCTCCTTGTCCTTTTTGTTTTCTTAGCCAGAGTTCAAGCAGCACTTAGTCCCCAAATAACTATCATTTTTAGTTTCCTAGAACATTCTTCCATAAAAGGTAAAGCCTCGTTTGAGCTTCAGGAGGGCTTCCCGACCCCAAATTAGAAAACTGTTATGCTCTGAATTCAGTTATCACCTGCAGCAGATGAAGCAACATGGGGACCATTTAAGGGGTAGCTGAAAGCCCCATCATTTGGGGCTCACCCACATTTGCAGGGGGTTTGAATTTTAATGAACAACTAAAGCCTGTTGGTGTTTTTTCTCTTCTCTTTCCTATTTATTTTCCTTTCATGTTGTGTCCCTTAAACAGCATGTCTGGAGGCGGGAAGAGCTTGCTTTTTTAATATTTTTAAGATGTTTTGGAAGCCACAGAAGATGCACTTCGAACAGGTGTTGGTTTCATTCTTTGAGACCAAATTAAGATAATGGTCCTTTCTCACTGGAATTCAACTTAATTATTCATTGCAATTCATAATGAACAAGATGGCTTAACTTCTGGACACCTTGCAAATCCTGTCTTCCAGGACTGCCAGATTCATATCCCACCCTTCCAAGAAACCATCATTTCTACTTTTAAATCTAACAGACCATCACTATAATCTGATGAGACTCAATCTATTGTGGTTACTGTTTCGGCAGCTAGTTCTCACTCTCTCTATTAATAAGATCTGGGCTATGCAATTTTGTTCTGACTTGCTGGGTAAGATTGAGTCTCCTGCAAATTTCAGGGGACTTATTTGCATTCCACCAATCTGGGCACATATTATTATTCTATGCTGGCCATTAAGTAGCCAGTTTCTTGCTTTTATTGAAATTAATTGATCCTGAAGCAAACAGAGAAAGGGATGGGGTAGAAAACACTCAAGATCAGTGTTTCTCAACCTTGGGAGCTTCAAGATGTGTGGACTTCAACTCCCAGAATTCCCCTGGCAGCATGCTGCCTGGGGAATTCTTGGAGTTGAAGTCCACACATCTTGAAGCTACCAATTTGAGAAACACCTCTCTAGAGTGAAAGTTTCATTGAGTATTTTAACACTACCTGTAATAGGGGCAGGGAGCCAGTTTGGTGTAGCTTTTAAAGCACCAGGCTAGAAACCTGGAGACCCGGAGTTCTGATCCCACCTTAGGCACAAAGTCCTCTGGGTGACTTTGAGCTTGTCACTCTCTCTCAGCCCTAGGAAGTGGGCAATGGCAAACCACTTCTGAAATCCTGCCAAGAAAACTGCAGGGACTTGTCCAGGCAGTCCCCAGGAGTCAACACTGACTCAAAGGCAACAACAACAGCAAAAGAGATAGCAGCGAAGAGATAGCTCACCCCCCATAGTGATCCATATTTTTGCAGCCCTAAGAAAAACCTGGGTGCCACCCTTGAGCGATTAATGAACTGAGCCACATTCTGTTCCTCGTCTCCTTCTCCAACTGGTACCCCAGATGTGTTGAGAATTCAGCTCCTGGTGTGCCTAGTAGTCTAGCCGAAGAGTTGGGCTTGAGCCCAAAGGGAAATGTTGGGTGCCTAGATCCTCACAGGATGCTGAGACCAATCTGTGCACAAACTCTGCTTGGCCTTGCAGGCTCCTGCTTATGAGCTCATCTCCCCTTTCCATCTGCTGAGGTAACTGTTTGCTTCTTGCTTTCCCACAGGACCCCCTTTTATCGTTTCCCCCCCAGAGAACATCACCGTTAACATCTCCCAAGATGCAATGTTCACCTGCCAGGCGGAAGCATATCCAGGCAACCTGACCTACACTTGGCACTGGGAAGAGGACAATGTGTACTTTAAGAAGTGAGTTCAGACCTAGATCTCAGGTGTTTCCCTCATGTGGTACCAACTGACCCCCCCTGGGGATATCATTGAAAGTGGGAGTAGAAATGGAGATTTGATTCTCTTTTTTCCTGGTCTTAAAGCCATGCATTTGCCTTCATAGAGACTAACCTGGCAAATCTCAAAACTGCCTATCACTCTCCCTGTGGAAAAACGTCAGAAAGCTTTCCTCGCCTGCAAACCAAGTAGCTTCTCCCTTCCAGATCCTCACCTTGCCATCCTTCTGCAGCTCCTTTGCTGCCTGTGCTTCCCGATTTGGAAAATGCTCATAGGGGTGTTGAGATTTAATGCAACAGCAGGAAATTTGGGTGGCTGCAGATGGTGGAAAGAGAGCTGGATGGTTTGAAAGGCAGAACATCCATGCACCCTTATAGCTAAGTGCCAGAAGCCTCCAGACCACTCAAGGAGACTGTTGTTTGCTGTTACTACTATGCTACTATTCCTATTATTATTTCTTGTTCTTCCTCTTTTTGTGAAAAATAACACCCAAACTATTCATTTTCCATCAAGCTGAACAAGGATGGCCAAAGAACCCTGCAAGGGACATGTTGGCACTGGCTAGCTGAGAGCTACTGAGGTTCCCAATACGGTCTTGGGTCAAGGCTCAAGAGAGTTCTTCATGTAGCTGTCAAAGGTGGGCAGTGAAGGAGCTGTTTCACTGACTTATAGGATCTTAACATAGAATCAGGAAGGACTGAGCACTGCTTTCTCATAAACGTGTGGTGCATGCATAGGTATTCATAGGTAAAAGCCATGACAATGTCATGTACACTATGACATCATTGTGCAAAGAATCTGAAAATAATTTCTATTAGGTGATAACATAATGATATGCATGATGTCATTTTTCCCTTCACACACACACACCCCGATGCCCATGGTGTTGTGCCCAGAAGATGCTAATACCTCAGGCTAATCCTCCTCCACAGTGGTCCCCTGAGAGCCTGAGTTCTCATCCCACCTTAGGCACAAAGTCATCTGAGTGACTTTGAGCCTGTCACTCTCTCTCAGCCCTGGGAAGCAGGCAATGGCAAACCACTTCTGAAATCCTGCCAAGAAAACTGCAGGGACTTGTCCAGGCAGTCACCAGGAGTCAAAAACTGGCTCTAAGGCATTTAAAAAAAAAAAAAAAAATGGGGGGGCACTAAGCAATCTCAGCTTCCTTTGTTGCAGCACCCGGGGCTTCCTTCAATTTTCAGTGATATGGTTTTCTACTATTTTGAAGTGAGAAATCCGTGAGTCAATGTGAGTCATGAAATGCCTGGCGATGGTTCAAACAACACACCTTCCCCTTCCCCCAAATGGGGAATAGATGGGAAAAGATGGAAAACCCTCCTCTGCTCACGGCCAGGACTTGACCGAGCCCACTTTTCTCCGTTGTTCTACCCCTCGTGACCTTTGTTGGCCTTGTAACTGAGCTTAGCACCAACACAATATATCCCACGAATAAGAAATCCACAGACATTTTCTACTGTTTTGGAAAAATAAATAAGGAAAAGTAATGGATGTCCCTTGAATGAGAATTGTTGGGGAGATGTCACCAAAAAAAATCTTGGCATGGTACTAAGTCCAGTGCTTCAATAGTGCCCCTTCCCAAACACCAACTACATAGGCAGTTTTTCCATGTTAACCAGCAGCCCGGCCAGTTCGGTCATAATTCTAAGCAAGCAAAGGAGCGTAGAGTTAAGCTATATGACAATTCATTCTGACAGTAAAGCAAAATGAGAAAACTCCTCTAAAGGCACGGCGAATGAGATGCAATACATACTTAGGAAAATCAAACAACCTATGTTTCTACATCTAGGACAGGGTTTCTCAGCCTTGGCAACTTTAAGATGAGTGGACTTCAACTCCCAGAATTCCCCAGCCACCCATGCTGGCTGGGGAATTCTGGGAGTTGAAGTCCACTCATCTTAAAGTTGCCAAGGCTGAGAAACCCTCATCTAGGAAATTCTTGCAAGCATCCAGCCTTCTTTTAACTTTCTGTCTCAAGTGTTTCCACTCTGGGAAAAGTTCCCCAGCTGCATTTGCAGACTGAATAAACCAGCCTATTGATTCTTTGTAGGAAAGGGCACTTGAATGCCATGAAACAACAATCTTTTCCCCTATTTTGCCAGCCACAAGCATCGCAACCAAAGATTAGGTATTTGTAAAAAGTGGATTTTAGGTATTTCTTTTCTTTAAAAGGCGGACACAAGCCTAGCTGCAAAATGAGAAGCCTTGAGGGAACAAACGGGGTGGGTGGAAAAAGCCTTGTGAGTTTTAAGAGAGATTAGGCCAAATTTAGTTTTGTCTTAAGCCACTAAAGACTCATAAAAGCTCCATTGAAGACTGGTGAGCCTCAGAAAACCCCGCAGGGCTTAGGGAAGAAAAGTCAATTTAAAAGACCAAAGCCTTGCTTAAAGAGTTAGCAAGGTTTTTGCTCAAGTTGAAAAGTCACAAAGGGCATTTCCTGAATGTAGGAAAACAGGGAACAAAACTTTGAAAAGCTGTTGGGTAAACATAGAGTGTGTTCATCATTTCTTTGAATGTACTAATATATTATTTTCTTAACTTTTTATGCTGCATTGTTGCTTTTTCACTAATTTTATTGCTGCTTATTTCTCTGCTTATTAGTCCATCTCTCTCTCTCTCATCTATCTAGATTATTGCTGTTTTTCCTTTAAATTTTCAAGTGTGGTTTTCTAACCTCTGTAAGTGTCCTTGGAAAAACTTCTTGAAAGAGGGAAAACCCATTTTAAGAAAATTGATTGATTGCATGCCATCAAGTTAAGGTTTTCTCCAGGAGTATCTGTCCCTAACCTGGCCACTGCAACTGAGTCAGGATAATTTGACCCTGGTCATTTGTGTTTCAAGTGAAAACTCTTGATTGATTTGTTCTAGGATCCAGTTGTTTCTTGGCTATCCGTGGTCTTCCCAGGAGTCTTCTCCAACACCAAAGTTTGAAGACATCAATACTCTTCCTATCTTGCTTCTTCAAAGTCCAACTTCTGCTTCCATGGAGTGTCACAGGGAATTCCATGGCTTGCACGGTTCTGATCTTTGTAGGTGCTGACACATCATGGCATTTGAGTATCTTTTCCTTCATGGCTGTTTTAATAGTTTAATTAACCTTGAAGAACAGGAGGAAGAGTCCCAACCAAGACAATGGTCAGATAAAAGAAATTTGAGTCTGAGGCAGAAATGTAATTTGAGAAAGCATCTTCAGACTTGACCCTTCCTGTTTCTCATGAAGTTGGAGGGAGGGAGGGACGGAAGGAGGGGGAGATGCAAGATTCTGTCACTATAACATTTTAATAAAAGTAGCATTAGCGTTCATAACTGATTTTCTAGTCTGGTCTACCTCAAAGGGCTGACAGCTGCTCCCCTAGGTTTCTGCTGGCTGCGCTTCCTGAACTGCCTTGGACATGCCATCATCATAGACCCCATAAAGGCAGTTCAGGAAGTGCAACTGACATTAATATCTGGAGGCAATATTGTGTTTCTTGGAATGGGAGGGTTTTTTTAAAATGCTTTAAGTAATAAATATTCCGCCATCACATATGGCTTAGTAAGTTAAGTACAATTCCACCCTGAAACATTAGAAGAAACTCCTCTCTCCAACTCAAGAAATGGAGACTCCAGGATTCATTTTTACACAGGAGAACTATTTTTCAAGCAACTGGCAAAGGTGAGGATTTCAGCCCATTTCGGTTTTAAAATTATTTACCTAATTGCACCAGACTGCATTGAGTCCTATTCCAGAATCCAGTATCATTCATTTACTGTGTTTATGGTGAATTACGTTGCCATTATAGGTAGATTTCTAAAAGCTAACAGGACAATGAAACGGAATCTGAGAACCTGAAACTCAATTCTTTACAAAAATTGCAGGCATTTGTTTTGATAAGGGAAAAAAGCACCTCTCCCTTGCTTTAATTCCGTTAGCCTTTGATTGCCTAATGAAGCCTAAATTCATTCTATTAGTTCATCTCAACTTTGGTTTATTTCATTAAACTTTGTTATAAAAACCTCTCGTTTGCTTTATCAAAGCAAGGGAGACAAAGCTAATCAAGATTATTTCAGCTTGCTGAAACAAGTGAGCTTAGCAGATGAAACCAAGGGTTTCCTTCAGAATAGGAAGAGGGGAAAATAGATTGTCCTACCCATTTCAGACAGAACAGGAGCGGGAGCAGAATCAGTCTCACATTTTTTTTCTGAATGTGCAAATCTACCAGATACTGAGCAAATTGGCAACAGATTGTGATAGGCAACCCTTTTTCCTGTCTGGACACATTCGGCATTTTAACAGCGTGTTATGGGTCTGGCTACCATAATGGACACCAGGAGTTCAAGATAAGCCACTATGATGTCGTGTGTATCATAAAAACGTCTTGTAAATTACATGATGATGTCATCATCATCGCTGAGTCGCTCTGCAACCACCCAGAGTCACTCTGCTGTGAGATGGACAATGACAAATTTGAAATATAAATAAATAATAAATAAATAAATAAAATCATGCATATGACCTCACTTGCCCTTCTGTGCACAATGCGATGGTCAATGTGGCTACTTACAAAAATCCATGTATCTGTCAGAAGACCAACTGATTGATTGCTCCATCACCCCTCTGTCCTTCAAAATGTTCCTTATCACGTAGTCTTTTTTTCTGAACATTAGATACATTTTTTTCTGAGAAGAAGACAAAATGTCTCATGTATGAATTAAACACCCCAAAAATTAAATTGCAATTTAAATTGGGCATTCAATTTAAACTTTGCTGGTCGATTTTCTTCTTCCTGCCTGGCCTGCTCAGACGGAAGCACACTCCTTTCTTTGTACTGTGTCAGTTTGTCTGGGGTGTCAGTCTGTTAGCACTGATCTAGGTTCACACATTGTGCTATGCCATGGTATTCCAACTATAGTTTATTGAACAAACCCCAGCCAAGACTTTTGGGCACCATATGCATCTCAGAGCAAGAGGCTGTCCAACTGATCTTTAAATGCCTGTGAGAGAACAAGATGCACCACTGCAGGTCAAAAGTCATGGGGTTCTCTCAATCCGGGAATGAAAATGTTGGGTTACAAAAGATTTCAGGATCTGTGCACACCTTCCTTATCTGATGAAAGACTAGCAGCATCTCCCCTCTATCCAGGGGCATTTCAAAAGAGGACCACCAAGATCAGAGCAGCCCTGTCTTAGCATATTTATGGCTCAATAGGGTTCTCAAATGCTCCTATTCAGTTTCCAAGATTCTGTATCTTAATCTCCTTCCCTTTCAATAAATCTGACTCATGAAAATCTGTGAGTGTTTTGGGTTGCAAGTGGCTATGAGGGGGTTGGATCAGACCAAAAGAGGCGCAAAATGTTTTGGATCTCATTTGCTTATACTGGTCAACCAGAATCAATGCTTCCCATTTATTGGGCCAATTTCATTCTTGCTGCTAAGAATCTCAGGATTACAACCCATCACGAACCAAAAAATAAAAATCCCCCACCAACAGCTATTGATTTGGCTGAGCATTGTAGACCCAAGTAGAAACTTACTCAAGGAAAATAGGAAAAGAGGGCAGGGTGGGTCAGTCCCACTGGTGACAAACAGAGAGAACTTCACGTTCATGGTCGGCCAAACTGCGAGGTGAGCTGGCACAGAAATTCTTCCCTTTTTCTCTCCAGCAACTTTTCCAGATTTTTTCTGCCACCAGCTAGACGGTTCTCGGCAGCTTTTGTTGTGATGCTTTGAATGTTTGTTTTAAAACTGAGCTTGTTGAATATAGATCACAATTATTGAGTTTTCTATATTTTAAGTGATTTTAAATATTGTTCTATTCTCATGTAAATGACTTCAAGCTTAAGGAAAGCAGCTTACAAGCATCTTAAATAAATCAATACACATAACATTTTAAAATTCCAAAGCTGGCAAAATATATTGAGTCACTGGAGAAGAATGGCTGCCTGTCCTCCCTAGACATGGAAATCTGAAAATGTGAAGAATGGACCTGGTATTTTTTCTTCTTGGAGACATGGAAGTTCTATAAAAATGCATTGTTTTGACATGACTCCCAGGCTAAACTGTAACACATACCTACTTTCTTAAGATTAAGCTAAGCACAGGATCTCTGGATGCTCTCAAAGATGTTTGAAAAATGACTACTGCAATGAAGAAAAAAAAATTGTATTTGCCCATGCTCAGAAGTAGAAGTGCAGATAGAACTTAGCACATAGTTGTGAATAATGTGTGTCCCAGTTGTGAAAAAGCAGTTCTTGCTAGAGATATCCTGGCTTGAATGCTGCCTTAAATTTAATATAAATGCCTCCTAGTATTTATCCATCTCTCTATCTGATTACGTTTAAATCCTGTATAGGACTGAAGTCAGTGGGGCCAGTAGATAGTCCATCATGCAACTGATTCCTTTCATTTAACAGTTTTTGTTTAAAGAATAATATCTTCGTTGTATTGTCGAAGGCTTTCACGGCCGGCATACGATGGCTGGTGTGGGTCTTCCAGGCTGTGTGGCCGTGTTCTTGAAGTTTTGTTTCCTAACATTTCGCCAGCACCTGTGACCGGCATCTTCAGAGTGCAGGAGCACAGACAGGAGCACAGGCAAGAGCACAGACAGAGAGAACTGCTCCTCCTTCAAGAACACAGCCACACAGCCTGGAAGACCCACACCAGCCACCAATAACATCTTTATTTCAGAATAAGGGGAAAAAACTGATTTAAAATAAATAACGTGTTGGTGACCAGAGATACAAAGGAAACCCAGCAGAGAGAAAAATGAATTTCATTCTTTATTTTCTTGAGATGTCTTCATGAGGCCTAGAAACTCTAAACAGATAATCCTTGAGATGTGACGGGCTGAAATTAACTTGTCAGAAAGAAAAAATGATGAACTGTTACTTGGCCCTCTCCAACACCTCAAGTCATGTTGGACCTCAACGCTCACACTGGTGAGGATGATGAGTGCCGAAAGCCAACACATCTGGAGGGCACCAGGTTGGGGATTGCCATGTGAGAGGTGTTTTCTTTTGTTTCTGGAAAGTTAATTACATTCTTCAGTCTAGTTGCCATGCCTACAGTCCTGGTAGTCAACAAAAAGTATTCTGCTTTTCAGCTGGGCACTGGTATTTTAAAGATATGCCCATCACATCCATATTTTTCTAAAAAAATCTCACAAGCTGAGCAGAATCTTGCTTTTTATCCGCACAACAACTTCCACCTTCAGAAAGAACTCCACTTGCATTTAGACCCAGAAGGAGGAGGAGGAGGAGGAGAAGGACAATTACCAAAGAATACAAAAAATCAGCCAGGGAACTTTGCTTGAGCAGTGAGGAGGGGTGATTGGGGAAGTTTGCTGGAGCCAAGGAGGAAATTTAATTAAAGATGGCACCCGAGCTTGGCAAGGGAAGTTGATGGCCGTAGAATATAAAACACGGTTACTACTCTGAGATCAGAAGGCAATATTAATAAACCTGTGGAGAGGGAATGGCAGAATCAGACGGTAATATTGATAAAATGCAAAGCAAGGACAAAACACTAAGGGAATATTGGATGGCAGTGTTGATAAAAATGTAATAGGGGCCATATCAGTAGAAGCTGACACCTCCAACTTTTGGCGTCCTGCTGGGGCTGTCTCTGCTATTATTCCAGAGGAAGGCCACCTCTCCCTAGAATAAGTAGTGAGTGCATGAACAGAGTTCTAAAACAATTCCCATTATTCCCAGAGGCTGGACATCTATCCTGGAATACCTGTATCCTAGGTGGATCTTGAGAAGAAAATCCTCTGAGTTTCTGTGCGGTGTGTGCAGGACTTCTAGCATGTGAGGAAGTCCTGGAAAGTGGTTTGGGGAGGCAAGAAGAATAGTTGTACTCATCTATATTTGATTAAATGTATGCAATTGGGAAAAAAAAATTCTTGTCCAGATGGCAAGTGAACAAATCAGTAGCTCAGAAGCACGACCGATGGGAGCTATCTTACATCAAAATCGAAATTGCTCACGTTAGAGCGTCTGTCTTGTTGCAGGAAGGTAAACAGGAGCAGTGGCCTCACCCTGCTTAGTGGTATTAAAATATATATTTATTATGAGATTTCTACCTCACCTTTCTTCTTAAGCCTACTGACAGATACATGTCTCCCTTCAAGTAGCTTCACAAGATCTATGCTATGAGATTGGTTGGGCTTAGAAGCAGTGATTTGTTCAGTCTTCATGGCCAAGTCTGGAACTGAATCTGACCTCCCTGGTACCAATCCGATATCCTAATCACTACACCAGTTGATCCCTTATTGGCCTCTGCTTTGATCTGCAAGAAATCTCTCAGAACCTCCATAGAAAAGGCAGAGTATCATGAGACTATCAACTTACTCACTAGGCTCCACCCCTGCAGACTCTAAGCAATGCCCCTAATCCTGCCCCAACTTCTGGACTCCGCCCCCTGTCTTAGCCTGCCTCAATATCCCAATATGTCTTTCCAAGAGCTGGCAAAGCTATGATTTCCAGCAGAGGGAGCCAAGGATGCTAACGTTCACCCTGGGCTATCCTTCCCATAGTTGGCTGCGTCATGGTCATGGTTATTCTGAGGTCCATTTCTGGCCTCAGAATAAAGAGGGTGGGCTATTTTTGGCTTCAGCTGGGATAACAGGTTTTGTCAAACGAAGGCCCCGAGTGCAGTGCGAGAAAGAGGGAGGGAGGTGAAACCCAAAGATGAGATGGAGGAGAAACTTGGGTGCACTATTTTGAATTTCATCTTTCCCGCCCCCCATCAAAAAGGCTTTTGTACCTGGTAATAGGAAGGAGTAAGACCCCCTCCTTCTCCTGGAGCTGGTAATTGGTACAGTCCACAGACCGTGGGATGGGGGGTAAGAAAGTGTCAACTAATGGGATACAACCTGGGTAGATGAGATATCTTGGGGTTGTTGTTTTTTTTAATCCCTTTAAAAAGAAATTGATGCTGCAAAAACTGCACATTCAAAAGTGGCAGCTAATGCATCTCTTGGCATGTTTCTGAGTTTTCCTGATAGGTTTCTATCCAGCTTTCTAACCCAAAAGGGTTTCCAAAGCCACTCATTGATGAAGAAAAATGAAAACCACATCACTCTGTAATGGCAGAGCTGAAAAGCTGATGAGAAGACTAGAGCCAAGTAAGAATTAAAAACCTAAGAAAATTAAGAGCAACAGAAAGGGAGACAAATGAACAGATCTTCATGGGTTGCCCATCCCAAGGCAACAGGAAAATTATTGGCACCAGGCAATTCTCTTTGAAAAGCATGGTAAGATGTGACCAACTGAAAAAGTCCTACAATGTTGTCTAAGATGATGTCACATTACAAGGCACAGAGAAGAAGCTGGTGGATGAATGTGGAGGGTAGAAGAAATTTCACTGCACACAGATCAGATAGTAGAATACTTACTAATGAGAGCCATTGCATTGTAGAGGCACCACATGTGGTCAGCTACCTTCTTCTGGTTCATCTATCTATCTATCTATCTATCTATCTATCTATCTATCTATCTATCTATCTATCTTCCTTCCTTCCTTCCTTCCTTCCTTCCTTCCTTCCTTCCTTCCTTCCTTCCTTCCTTCCTTCCTTCCTTCCTTCCTTCCTTCCTTCCTTCCTTCCTTCCATAGTCACCCTTCTCAAGTGCATGACTCTGGGTGACTCACAATATTAAATGGAGGGGGCAGTGTCTCCCACTGGACCTATTTGACATTAGGTCCTTTATACTGGAGCTGAGAGGACATTCAGGGAATGAGAAATATTGACCTTGGGGAATCATCACAGACAGGAAGATCAACACCATGCAATAGCCCTGATCTCTATCTCCTTTTCAGCATTTTTTAAAGCTGAACAGAATTGTTGATATGTCCAAATAGCAGTCAATCTAATGGTTAATTATTCCTCCATCAGATTTTGCAACTACTGTATCTATCCTGACCAGGAAAAAGCCAGGAAGTGCACATATATTTTAAGCCATGATTTGCTTTAACGGTGGGTTGTTGACTCAACCACAGTTGGCTGGGTTTGTGAACATGCAAAGCCTTAAATCATAGTTCAGGCATGCAAACCCAAAAGCAAGAAAGCTTATTATGGCTTCGCACAACATATAAACTTAGTTTTAATGTCAACGAGGTACTGAACCTTTCTAGAGTTCCTGACTGAAATAATGGCAGTTCCCAGCTTTTCACCTGGCCCGTGTCTTTAGTAGCAGCTGGATGCACAAACAGTCATGAACAAATGCAATTGTTTATTCCTATGCTTTCTTTGCTGGCTTGTGCAACCCGATTTGGACTGTCCTTACTTCTTTTCAAGTCAGTTGGCAATCCTACAGTTTTGGTGAGAGTTGATGAAACGGCCTCACCCCAACAAGGCCTACATCCCAAACTATTCCCCATCAGACTGAGGCAAGAGATTGAAAAGATCGCCAATTCTCATTGGGAGCAGGCTCTGATAACCTTCAAATGTGCAAATACAGTTTTAAATTCTAAATAGCTTTTGCCACTGCTTAGAAAATGGAATGCCTTAAGCCAAGCTGGGGTGTGAAGGTAACTGCTAAGTGGTTGTTGCTGCACAAGGAAAGGCAGAAACTGATGCAGGGGAATGTCTGTGATCAAAGTAGCAGTTGGGTAGAGGGTTGTAATGGGTTATTGGCTGGGGAGGGAATAAAAGGAGATTGGAGGAATCTGCCAGACCTTTTGGGGAGATGTTCATCTGACAGAAAAGCCACTCAGGGTTGCACAACGGCGCCATCTGATGTTGCCAATAGAGACTTGTCTGAGCTTTTATGAAGGTGGGCCTTTTACAATGGGGAGGAGGAATTAATCCAAACCTGCCCTGAACACAAGTCCCTTTGCTGTGACTATTTAGTTTCGTTTGCCTACAACTGAGACATTTCTGCCCCACATTTCCAGCTAAAAGCTGCCCAGGGCAGACTGCCTTCTAAAGCTCAGCGGAGAACCCACCGTAATAAAGTTGCCACGGAACTGAATGTAATCAAAGCAGCGTGGCAATGAAATAGCAACGACGACAAAGGGCAGCAGGCAACAGCAGAAGATAAGTGCCCATAATGAACGTCCGATGACATTTTCTGATGCCTAGTCTGACATTTTTAAAGTATATATGGAGAGGGGGAGAGGAATTGTTTTGAGAGAAGAAATACCATGGATAATAAATCCTTTCCAGTTTACCCACTTTCCTGCTCTAAAACCATCACAATTTTTCCCCAGGAGAAGATAGCCTGCTAGATATAAAATAATCAAACTCGATGGCATATCATGCTGCTTTGCTTTGGCTGGGTTCACACACTGGGCCAAGGCAGGATTTGCTTAACCATGGTTTGTAGAATAAAACACCATTAACTGTTTCTAGACATTACACTCAACTGCCATGATGGCTTATAAACCACTAGGGATCTTACAATGCTACACAAAGTAAGTAAAAGACATATCGGATGGTCCAGAATTAACTATTGTTACCTTCTCCAATGTTGTATCCTCCAAATTACAATTCCCCAAATCCTCAGCCTTGTTGGGTTTGGGATAGTAGTCTTAGCCCTTTGGTAAGATGCTAATTTAGGGAGGCTTGTCTTCTCTGACCTCTTGCAGCTCTCCAGGGTCTTAAGCAGAAGCTGAGATCCTCTGGGATGGCAAGATGGAGATCACTTGCCCCTGGAAGCCTTCTTTTTCTGTCACCTTGACTCTGTGCTTAGAGTGGCCGTCGCAGAGCGAATGCATCTCAGGTCATGATCTAAGCTCTGAAAGAACTTCAAGAAGCTCAATGTGGCTCTCCACTGGCTCTCTTCATAGGCTTTGAAAGAGCGAAGAGTCATTCTGAAAAAGCTTGCTTTTTTCCCAGTACGGTAGAAGAGGTTGCTGTCATGTAACATGGGTTGATGAAAGAGCCAAGGACCATTCCAGCCAACAAAAACACAAAGAATGGGAGAAACAGTCTCTTGCCTTAGAAAACAGAGGATTATCCTTCTCATAATCCCGGTTCTGCAACCCTGCCAAACCTTTGAACTTCTGCTGTGTTCCACTTCAGCTCAAGTGCAGTTCTTCCCCATTTCCGTTTTCCTATAATCCTTGGAGAAAGCAGACAGTTGGGCCTATTGCCACCTTCTGATCCCTTCCAGGACTCTTCTGTCTTATTCCCAACCCCTCTTGGCATTGACTTTATTCATTAGCTGCCCTCGATTCCCCTCTGGCATTCCCTGAGAGAATAAACATACCGCCCACAGCACTTATGGGAAAGGCAAAAAAGACTGCAACTGCTTCAGGGAAGAGTGTGTGTGCGTGTGTGTGTGTGTGTGTGAGAGAGAGAGAGAGAGAGAGAGAGAGATTTAAGCATGAAATCAAAGGCAATAATGGTATTGTCAGAGTCACAACTTTCCCACCAATCAATAATTCACTAGTATTTTGCATGTACGCCTTGGGCAACTGTGTGCCTATGGCAGGCAATGGAGTCTCCCTTCAGAAATCAACCCGTTCAACCTCTCCTGGTCAAATGTATGACTTCAGCTTCTCTGCAGTTTCTTAATTCCCAGACTGGCAGGTGGTGGAGAGCATAGAACTAACGAACACTGATAGAGTACCTCAGGGATTTCACTACTAGTCATATTCCTTGGACTTCATTTGATGCAACCCTGCCTGAAATGATTTCTGCCTGGCCCAGCATTTCAGCTGCATCTTGGTACAAGAGAGTATGCTTTCATTCAGGAAAGAATAAGGGGGTTTAAAGCGAATAGGGGGCATTCAGTTATATTCTTTCCAAGACAATTGACCTAGTGCGTACCCCCCAAAAAGCTCTCATTTTGGCCTCCCATTCCACCAACTCAGTACATTTTCAGTCTAGCCCAGAAGTGACTATTTTGTGTCACCTTGAGGGCAACTTCAGACTTTAATGAAGGTCAAGACCCCTGTTCCTAAACTGAGTATGGCCAGGAACTACTGGGGAGGCTCAAGAGTTTAAAGTTGTTTTAAGGTGTGGCTCCTTGAAACTAACCAAAATGCCAGGAGCTAAAAAAAACAAAAGGCTTTCTAGGGTATTGTGTTCATGATGTACTTCCAGGTAGTTGAGAATGACCAGCAGAGGCCTTCTAGGATCACAAAGTGGAGTTTTTTAAAGCCAACTTGGAGCTGTGGGAGATCAAACCTGGGTATTTTTTGTGTGCAGAGTTGGTGCTCTGCTGTTGAGCTCCAGGTCTTCCACACTTTTTTTGAGTGGCATGGATTAGGTCATTTTATATAAGCACCCACAATCATATCAGTTTCTCCAACTTTTGCCATAGCAGCCAGATCTCTGTTTTCTACATTAACCCCATCTGCAGGACAGGGGCTGGGCCCTTCTCCCCTTTAACAAAGGGGACAACTACAAAGAGACAGGAGCAGGAACACCAACACTTTGAGCTCCTCTGCATCAGGGGGAACCATGTGACTCCTGGCCTTTTATTCTCACAGGCAAACTCTGCTTTTCCTGACAGGCACTTTGGTCAGTATTCCACAGAGATTGCTAGCAGCCTTGTGGAACCTGTGACCCCAAAAATATCTTGATTAGTGTTTCTTTTCAGCCCCATTTACTTACACAAATGCTTTGGTCATGGCTGAGCAGGTACATCTTGGCCACTTATTTTCCATTAATTCAGCACAAAAATTGGCGATGCCTGGAATACAGGTGGAGCCGCCATGTCACTTTTCCATAATCATGCAGGGAACAAAGCTCCTATTGAATCAGTTAATGACTTTGCTTCTTTTCTTCTCCGCCGCTGCAAATAAGATTCTGCAAACCCTCAGAACATTACCATCCAGCAATGTGGCAGCAAGACGGGGGTGCCAACTTTTGTTACTGCCCCTGCTCCTGTGCTGCAGCTCAATCATCAGACACCAGCAAGTGAGAATAATATGGATCTCTATGCAATGAGAAGATTTTCCTGTAAATTTCTGCTAATCAAGCTGCACTTAATGTTTTCATTCTTGTCTAATGGCAATGCTAGATGTTCAGCTAACTAAAAGAGTATATAAAGCAATAGTTATTATGATGTGGCTTCACACAACATTGCCCCAGATGATGAGAGAGATCACACATTATACTAAGAAGGGGGAAAAAAATCAATGATAGAGGATTCAATGAAAAGCAAGCTGGAGATGGCAAATGAATAAAATGTTTCCAGGCCTCTGAGTCTTCAAAAAAAAAAGCTCTGTACGTAGCTATATTGAGTGTAATAGTTAAATGATTCAGAGTGTCCTGTTTCAGGACCTAAAGCCAGTAACAAAACACTTTCAAGGAGCTGTCTGATGAGGATGTACAAAATTCAAAGTCTTGTCTTACAAACACAAGGGGAGAGCTGTTTTGAGTTCAAAAGTTGGAGTAGCAAAACAAACCTCAATCGTTAGACCAATGGGATTATACAGTGGATAGGTAGAGAAATCAAAGCCAAAGTAGGAGAGTCCAAGGAACCCGGAAATCAGGGTTTGCACTTCACAAGATGGCAGGCTGGATGGTGGCAGCTGAAGAGTGAAGCCAAGGCATTGGACATTTGTAGCATCGGTTAGCAGTACTTACCTTGTCCCTTTCTTCCCTTGGACTAACCTTTTCCACTATAGGCATCTTCCAGACATGCAGACCAACTCCAGAATCCCCAACCATGGTTGTGCTGGCTGGTGAACTCTGGGAGCTGAAGTCCAGACAGCCAAAAGCATCCAAATTGGAAATGGCAGCCTCTGACTATAGGTAACCCTGCTGCAAGGTTGTATTAAGAGCACTGCCTGGGAACTGTATAAAACCCAAATAAACGCCAGTTAAGTTGCATAACCATTTCAGGGAAGCTGGCTATAGACTGAGCTGTCACCCAAAGGCTCAGATAATAGGCTTAACCAGCTCAGTTAAAATTCTAGCAACTGAATTTGCGTGTCATGCTAAGCATGGTTCACTTTTGTGTGTTAGCCTAGTGTATAAACCCAACCCATTTAATTGGTGTAATTTACGAACCCAGAAAATGGGTTCATATGATAACCAGATTGTGTTTTGTTAATGGAGCCACAAAAAGGTAGAAGAATCACAAACAATCTCAGGCCTCTGGCAGAACAAGGGATCATCAGAGTCCCTAAAAGTTCATTTAGAAGACCTGAAGACTAACGTTCAACAAGGAGATCATTGTCCAGCACACATCCATGGTCAGCTGAAGCCTTGAAAAGGCTGGTTGGGCTAGGTGATTCTTTAGCACTCCACACCACCATTGCTTAAAGATTGTATGCCATTTTCAGCAACCCCATATGCCTGCATGGCTGAGGAATAGCAGAGGCAATGGGAGGAATATCTTCTGGGCCTGAGCTATCCTGATGACTGAGGTACACCCTCAGTCTGGGGTGGCCCAAAAGGGACGCCAAAGGTTCCCCTTGTATTGGGTTAAATTGAGGTTCGTAATCAGCTCCAGAGCCTTTGGAGTCTTTCTAATCTGATGACCTGGGGACACGACACCTGCATCGTCTTGTTTCAGTTCATGGCTTCATTTTTGCCCCCACATTCTTCTTCTGCCAGCTCAGAAGAGATGTCAGCAGTTGATTCTCTCATCTACTCTAAGAATAATCCTGCCCTGAAAAAATGCCAGAGGTGTCTGAGTAATGCAATGATTTGGGTAAGTATTGGGAATTATGCTATTCTGAAATAAAGACTCAGATTCTAAAATGCAAGACACTCCTTAAGACAAACTCCATCTGCCACAGTGATCCCTTAGATGTTGGTTCTTGTGAGCCTAGACCACCCCCTGGTGGAATTTCTGTGCAAGACCTGCTAGGTACCTGAAGAATCACTAGAACATCAACCCTTTCTTCAAACACTCACTTGAATTAATTGCTGTTATCTTTTAAAAGAGAGAGAGAGAGAGAGAGAGAGAGAGAGAGAGAGAGAGAGATCTGACTTTTGGAAAGCATTTTTAACATTAGGAAATTTTATTCATAGGTCAAAGTCTACAAACCCCAGTGTTTATAATAACCAAGGCCAAATAAAATAAACCAAGATTGTCCCAGGATTCATGCTGTTTGGCGAGCGATTTGAAGAAATCTGAATTTTTCACAGATGAAGATGAGCAGCTGGGGAGAGAAAAGAATGAAGCAACAATGGACCTCTTCCCCCTCGATCACCACAAAATCAAAGGAACACTTTGGAATGAAGAAAGCAAAATGGGAGATGGTCAATGAGGAAGAATCCCACAACTACACAAGAAAATATCAGGTATCATTGCTTGGTGACCCACTGAGCAATAGTTATACTGATGTGATCAAGACAAATATTAAAGAAACGGTACCAAGGTCTGAAAAATGTAGGTTCCTGATTCTACAAAGTTCTACCTGTAGCGCCCATAAATATGCTCTAGTAGTTAAGGTGTTGGACTAGGACAGGAAAATTCAGGTTCTGTGACTTCAGGCACAGAAGCTCCCTGTATGACTTTGGACTAGTCTCTGTCTCAGTCCAACCTGCCTCACATGGGTGTTATGGGGAAAAATAGGAAGAGGAATGCTACATACATTGCCTTTAGCTCCTGAATGAAAGGTAGGATATAAATCTAATATATACTGTACATAAATAAATACGGCTCGTCTGCCATTTGTCTCAAGCTTTGTTCATAATATTGCCCCCTTCGGATTATATCCAGGTTTTGAAGTTTGATCTCAACAGGGAAGCTGTTGGGTTTCAGGTGCTGTGTGGTTCTGGGGGGGAAGGAGGTTTAAATCGTAATAGTCAAGCTTTAGAAGCCATGGAAGCAAAAGATGATTCACAAATTATAGTAAAGAAGGCAGTTTATCCACCACAAATTATGGCTGATGTTTAAACACTGCAATACATCACATAGAAGACTGAATAAACACCTTTTCTGAGTTTGCACAATGCTAACTCTCCCTCTGGAAAAGCAAAGCAAGATTAAAAATAACTGCTGTATGAATGCAGCTGCTAGATTTTTAACTGACCTTACTTCATGGGTTGTGCAAACATAGCCTCTTACTGTAGAAGTCTTCCTAATGTGATGTTGGGTGCGACTTAAACTCCCACGATTCCATGCCAGTGACTTTCACTGGGGAATAGCCCAGACAGACAGGTCTGATTAGCCTCTCCCATCCTTAGTTTTTACAGCTATCTTGGGATAGATATCCCGAAAGGTGTCTGACATCCTGATGGTGGACTGGGGGCAGCCGAGGGAGGAAAATGCAGATGGAGAAGTGCCTCACCTAGTCATGTCTAAATGGTGGATAATGAGACATGGAGGTCAGTGTCAGATGGGCTGTACTCAGAATCTGAACCTGCCTGGAACATCACTCTGGAGACGCTGAAAGGTAAAGAAGAGTGGTTCGCACAGGACCAACATCCTACCCAACTGAAACACGGGAAGCGTAATTCAGACCCAAAGTCATTGCATAAGCAATGAATATTTGTTCCAATCCAACCACTTTGTTCCAGCTGAGTCTCACCTGTTCCTCACTTTGTCCAGCCTCTCTTGCATAGCATCTTTCCTCATGTCACTCGTAACGTGATATACCCGAGTTTGGCTGGAAAACAGTCAGGTGTTAATCGGCATTAGAACGAGCTTCAGTTCCATACAGTAGAAGAGCCACCGAAGTATGAACTCACCTTCCAGAAGGCTTTCTAAAAATGTTATCTTCAGAATCCTAATCTGGGTGATATGATCTATCCGTTATAAGTGATCGCAATGTTGCCATTTATATAAAAAGATCTGGAAAATATGGGCCAGCGACCGTGGCATTTGTGTTTTGCTCACTTTGTCCCACTGATTTTTTTTTGCACAGAACATATTATACATCGATGATCTAAAAATCCACACCAATTTCTATCTTTTCTTTCCCAATGTGTGCTCCTAAATTTATTTATTGGTGCAATTATTTATACACCACTTCCTTTCACAGAGGACTTAAGGTGCTTATAGTCAGAAAAGATCAAGCGAATCATCATCATCATCATCATCATCATCATCATCATCATGATCATCATGATGGAACCCAGCTCTTGTATTATCACCACCTATGTGCCCTGCAGAACAATGCAGTTTTCAAGAGCTTCCAGAGACCCAGAAAGGTGGATGTATTCATCTCACAAGGCAGGGTATTCCACAGAGTGGAAGTTATTCTCCAATGTGTACTTTTATATTCCTTTTGGTGTGAAATTTGAGCCGAGAGCATCATCACGAAAGGACTATATTTGAAGAATTACTGCGTTCCATCTGCCCATCAGTCTAGGGAGGGCAGATTGGATGAAAGAACCATTCCTAAAGTTGATCATGTTTGGGGTGCAGCTGACTTACAGCTTTAGTCTGCCCTAATTTTTTAATAATCTTTTCCACTGGTCATGAAAGAATAGCAGTAGGCATTAGCTTTCACCTCCAACGCATAAACTGAATCCTCATTCTGTCATCCAGCAAATCCTGACTGGAACTGCAGGTAAGTTTTAGGTCAGACATACTTGAAAAGTCCTACAAAGTACAAAGAAAGAAAGAAAGATCCGGTATTGGCATTGAAAATGCTGGCCAATCTTCAGGGAGAGAGAAAGGGGCGATATTGAAACAGATACACACCTACCTCAGGTTGGCATACAATCATCTCCCTTCTTCTAATTCATTCCCATAATATCCCCCTAAAGTGGGTTGGGTTGATATGTAAACTTGGGAGTTGAATGTGGACTGGAATTTGAGTGTCACAGGTTGGGCCTCACAGAATTGATCCAGAATTGAAAATCACAGCAGTCATTTTCCAAAATACTAACTCTCGCATACTATCTAATTATACCATAGAGGTGAATATATAGTGTCAATGTACAAGCTTCCTACCTCACATTTATGTGGGTGGGTGTATTTGAATGTGCAGCATTCAGACTTTGCAAACAAGCTTTTATTTATTTTTTTTTTTGAAAAAAAAATACTCTAAGAGTGAGCCATATTTAACAGATTGTCAAACTTTACATCCAAACAAACCTTGCTATGATAAACAGAAGACCTCCAGGTAGGGATTCAGCCTGTGTATACCTATCTTTGGCCAAAACTGAGAAATGAAATGACATTCACCCCCTGGAGCCCAGAATGATCCTTTCAGCAAAGGAACAAAGGCAGAAACATTGTCATCTAAAATTTCTATAAAGAATTATGGATCTAACAGTTAGCACACTAGTAAAAAGTGAGCTTCCTTTAACTTCTTTCCTTATTTGTTCTTCCTTAGTGCTTGGAAATCGGAAGAGCACAACAGACATTTTTCAGGTACTGGAAATGTCAACCCCTACATTTCCCAGGATGTAGCAAGCTATCACATGCTGTTCTGAGGGTTAGAAATAAGGAAGGAGAGAGAGGAAATGATTTTCCTCCAGGTCAGTGTTTCTCAACCTTGGCAACTTTCTAAACAGGACTGGCTGGGGAATTCTGAGAGTTGAAGTCCACCAATCTTAAAGTTGCCAAGGTTGAGAAACGCAGCTCTAGGTCTTTGCAACAGTAGGTGCTGCACCTGGAAAAGGGTCTGAATTGATGGGACAGAAAGAGAATAGAATTCCTCTCTGACTCAGATTTCAGGTTGAACTGGAGAAGAATGATCAGCAAGATTGAGAGGACTGAGTAGCAGTTTGAACTACTGCAACCCTTCAGCACTTTTTAAATTCCAAACTAGATCATTGGAAAGGTCTGTGACATCACCACAGAGACTATTTCTTGGAAGCTGGATATATACCTTCTATATTCTATATTCTTCCTTGTCTTTTTATCACCTTACATGTTTAACTGAAGACAAATTAGGGACAAATTCCTTGATAGGAAAAAGCAATTTGCTGTTTGCTCTACCGACCACCATCCATTCAATTACCTACCATAGTTCTCATCCTGGCTGGCCTCCTATCTTCAAACTTTTCCCAAGGTTCTGGTCTGGACCGTGCTGCTGCCACGTCTTGGCCAACTGAAGGAAATGTTCTGATGTCAGATCTAATTTCAGCCTTAATGTCTTTTCTATTTTCTGATTTCTGCCTAAAGATCTTTGCAGCTTCATCTTCAACCTGGGAAGAAAGAACCATCTACTGATACAGGAAGAGACACAAAGGCCAATGTTTTTTTCTAGCAAGACCACATCTTACTATAAAAGAAAACAAAGTCCATCAAGAGAAAACGTTAAGGATGGATAAAGCATCTCTCAGCAATCCAGAAACCTGTAGTTTGGATACATGAACATGCATGTATCTGTCCCTTCCCACTGGCTGGAGTACACTACCTGGACAGCACTCAGTCTAAATGCAACCTTTACTCCAAAACCTGTTATGCACCCTGTTACAGATAAAAATCATAAGCCTTCAAGTAGATCAGTGTTCATCACCACTGAGATATGTAGGGGTCAGTGCTGCCAAGTAGACTGAGAAATTCTTCATCATCATCATCATCATCATCATCATCATCATCATCATCATCATCATCATCATCCCAGAAGACAACCGTGTCAATGCAACCAGTTTTTTACCAAGAGAACAACATGGGTATGTCCACGTAGACATCAAAAGTCAAGGTTTTGTATCAGCTTCTTCTTATTCCATCCTTGTTCTGGATAGGAATCTCTCACTTACTGACTACATGGTCTGCAATTTCAGCATTGCCCACTTACCTTTCTCAGCCAGTGCTCCAGTACGGTCACAATCTCAGGTTCAACTACGTTATCATCCTTAAAGAAAAGAGGGGGCGGGGGGAAGGAAAGAATTCAATAGAGGATCTTGTGATCCATCTTAATTTTTTCTCCAGGCTCAACCCGCTTGATCCGAGGGGCAAACACCAACTGCTGTCCTTACTGGATATTTCCCAGCTGGAAATGGGTGTCTAGAAGCTCTGCGGAAGACAATAAATGCTGTCCATGTGGTAATTATCATCCCAACTCACGCTTACTGTCCCGGGGAAGTCAGATCCCCTGAGCCACAATTTTTGCTTGGTATAAAGAACTTCAGGTCCCTTCAAGTGAGAATTATGATTCTGGTCACCAAACCTGCCCTATGCCAGCAAAAGACATTGCCTAGGAAACTGTGATGTCATAATAGAATGGAGAAGTATGGCTACACATTGGCTGGGTTCCTCCCAGCAGGGAGGGTGGCTTATTCTTTTGAATACTGAATATTCCTTTCCAGGAGTAGAGGCATTGAAATAATACAAGCGATGCAAAACAAACATTTAGGTATTTTGTTGATCTGTAGTCAAATACTAGAAGGAATATAATACAGAACAAAGCCAGAACTGGCTCCCTTCTCATCCCAGAATATATGATACAGAATAGTGGATTTAAATCACAGGAAAGAAGAATCCAGTTGAATATAAAATAATAAAACAAAACTTCTTTGTAATGGTGAGATCAGTTTTCGCATGGAACCAGTTACAAAGGGAGAAAATGGACCACAAATTGTCATGCCCATCTGGATTTCCAACATGAACAAGAGGTTGGATGTGAAGGTCTACATGGACCTTTCCAACAGCAAGTTCCAGTGATTCTAAAATGTTGCATTTTTATGAAAGAAGAGAGGAAGAAAGATTTATGTAGCATATGAAACTGTCCTGTTACTTTTTAACACTTTGAAACATAAAAAGCTACCTTTCCTCCCTCCCTCCCTCCCTTCCAAGATGTTTTTAGTTTTCCTCCTTAGTGGCCAAAAGCTGGGCATTGACATAAAGATGTTCCTTGGATGTGGGTGGGGATAGGGGTAGGCTGAGGTTCTTTGACCAGAAAGAGTCCTTTTTTTGTAAAATATATATATATAGAAAAAAGAATCTCAAGTGTTTGTGGGTTTCATAAGCCTACCAAAGGTTTATCACATCTCTTTTCACAGACTTCCCACTGAAAATTGCACTCCTGACATTGTTTGGTTTGCTCTTGAGTGTTGGTGCTGCAAAAGGGGAGCGAGGAAACAAGGAAGGGCCTGATACTGTAGGTTGGCCACTCCTATTCTAAGGAGGAATTAACTCTTAGTTTGCTGTTTTCATCCCTGTTCCATATAGGTAAAGGGGTTGCCATCAAATTTAGCTCATCTGGAAAAGACATCTGTCTCTTGTGTTCATATCATCTTTTCAGGCTTCAAAAAGCTAGTGGATTCCACAAACTCTAGGAAAGTCAGAATGACATGTCAAAGTAGTGGTGGGAAAGTGTGTGAGTCAGAATGTTTTTCCATTGCCATGCTGCTGGAGGCAAAAGTATTTTTACTGAGAGTCTTTGGCTATCAAAGCTGACTTGCTGCTGAAGTAGATTTTAATCTGAGGGTGCTGTGATTTCTCATTTGGGTGTTTATTTTTAATGTTTTTAGTGGATGATCTTATGTGCATTTCATGCTTTAAGCTCATTTATAAAATTAGAACGCTGGATCTGCTTTAATGCTTCACATTCAGTTATAAAATTATAAGGGTAATTTGATCTGCTTTAATGTTCTAATGCCTTCAATTATAAAATGATAACACCATCATGTGAGCGTCTGAAATGTTGTGTTGTTTCAATTCAATTACACAAATATGACACCATTTTGATTTGCTGCCATGGGTGAGGAGGAGGTAGGGCCAGTCCAAGGAAGATGGAGCTTCCCTCCCTCCCCCCGCCCCAAGTGTGGTTGTGCAATGCTCAACATTTTTGACCCCTTGAATGCCTGGAAGAGCATTCAAACTACTTTCCCATATGCTGTTCTTCTCATCACATTAGATTCACCTTGGACTTTGAGGATCCAATTAGATGGTTTCTGAAGAATACAGGTCTAGGAACTCTGGTGACTGGGAACACCTTGAAGGAAGCTGGAGATAAGCAACGCCCAACTCACTGCTGATGGGAGCAACACATGAAGCTTAGTAATCAATTATCAATGTTCTGTCCACTCTTTCTCCCGTAACTATTTATGTATTTAATTCACAGCACTTATAGACCACCTCAATCTGGCCAAGTCCAAGTGATGTACATGAGCAAAGATGTGGCAATTATCTTAATAATTACATGTTTGCAACTGTCAATAAACACTGGAACCCCATGGCGGAAAGTCCAGGGGTCCATCCTATAGAAACAATCAGATGGATGGATTATAATTTTGCAGGAAGAAATGATTGATTGGGAAGATTACGCAGCATTCATTCTCTTCTGCCATCTTTTATGCAAATGCTTCTGACTTGCAATAGGTCCATTTTTATTTTTATTTTTACAAAAGACAGCTTTGAATGTGGTTGTATTTGTTGTGTGTCTACGTAGCATAAAGCATTTAGTTATTTCAGAGTGGAAATTTGAATCAATGTCTCTCCAGGTCAAATCCTACATGCTCACCACAATGTCATATGGGATAATACTAACAACGCAACAACAACAACACACCCAGAGAAATGTAAAACTTGACACACCAGGATATATATATATTTTTTTGCAAATGTTTATTTATATCAAAATACAAAACACTTCTGAAGCAGAGTAATGTTACATGTGGAGCAATTAAATGATTTTTTTTTTTTTTGTAATCAATTCCAAAGTCCATCATTCTCCTACAGAATGGCAGGTTTAACATAACATAGCAACACTGCCATAATTTCCTTTACAGGGTATGTATCTTTCTTTTTTTTTTTGAAAAAAAAAAGCAATAAAATAATAAAATAAAAAGCAGGGGGTGAAAGTAAATTTATGAACATGCAATGTTACTGAAGGTGGATTTGCTGATTAGGCTTGTAAAATACCAGCAGGTGGAAGGGTTAAGGGCATGCCATCCACTTTTAAGGCAGGGGACCATGTGTTTTAATTAACTGGCAACATTCCAAATGCCCACAGGGACTAACGTCAGCAGTAGAGAAAGTGGATTTATTGCTTAGAAGAATCCCCCAAACTGGATGTGGCCACCAAAAGCCAAGTGTGATAACTTTGAGGAAGGACAAAAAGTTGCCCCCCCCCCACCCAGCCACACACACACACATACATACATACACACACAAATAAACCAAGGAACTTGGCAGAAGACATGGTCTACGTTTGCTTTGGCCACATGAGGTACATCCTCTAATCTGGCCACATTGGGAAACAGAAGACCAAAGAATCAAACTGAACCCATGTTGCTGGATATTATTACATCTGTTCTGGTTTTGTCACTCTCAGAACCAAACATACTCCTTAATGTTAGGGCTATTTCTCCATAAGGTCTTGGAGGAACAGCTAATGAACTTGGGTAATGCCACTGTATTTCTAAACAAGTTCAAAAATTAGATGGCAATCATATCACATGCTAAATCCTAGTTTAGTTGACCATGATTTATTAAATAAACCACACTGACTGGGTTAGCATGTGGTAGTATTTTTAAAGAGCTGTACCAACCTTCCCCAACTTGGTGCTACTAGATATCTTGGCATTACCATCAGGCTTCTCTTGGTTGACAAGGCAAAATGCTGCAAGAATAAATTTTCCAGGATATAAAGGCTCATATATAAAGCCATTGCCAAAGAATTCCCACGATTGCAGTGTATTAATTATGAGCTCTGTTTATACCACAATCAACATTCACATTTCTTGCATAACTTTTCCCATCTGTTCTACATAAATGGCCAGAAGTGATTCCTTTCTGAATGCAAGATACAGTTTCTATCTGCGTCTTGTTTGAGTCATGGCCTGACCTCAACCAGTAATGACCTGGTTGTTCCTTTTTGACTGGGTGAGATCTAACTCTCACCGAAACATGAAGGTTCCATCCAGCATGCTAGTTAGGAATTTTGAATTGTCAATTCAGATCTTCTAGGAAGCACCAAGTTGGGGAAAGTTGACCTTCTGCTTCCCAGAATCCCATCTGCTGCAAGCCACCTCCAACGTACTAATTTATATTTGTAGTGCAGACACGCCACACTTTCTGGTTTTCCTCTTCTTGAGAGTATTGGGAATGAAAAGCATGAAGGAAGCAAATGAAGCAGAGCTTTCACTCTTGTGACATTACCTTCACCTGTCTATTCTCTCCCCCAAACAAAATTAATTAGCACCAAGTCATGGGGGAAATTCCTTTTGCATCACTCACTATAAATACAGGGCACGTAAGAGGGATCAGAGACATCAAACCAAACCATATGTTGGATGTCTAATTCGGCACCTATGAACTTAAGCTCTTGGATTCCTCAAAAAGAACAAGGAAGAATGCCAGCCATCATGAAGTTGAGGGTACATACCATGAAGAGCTATTTTAGAAGATCAAGGGAAGAGATAAGAGAGAAAGGGGGTGTGTGAATAAGGGGATTAGATGTGCACCCACCTCGTTCAAGGATGGAAATAAGTCTCTCCACTTGGAAGTGCAAGGAGGGGAAGCAAAAATAACTTGCACATCTTATCTCCAGCCCTCTTCTAAACTTTGAAAATGGTGCCTCTTTTTCCAAAGAAGATAGGCTAGCAAGTCCCAAGTCCAGCTTCTAATCCAAACTCCTTTCCTTGCTGGTATTTTACTGGCCTTTACACAATGGAGGCAGAGAACAACAATGCAGATATAGAGAGATTACACCTCTTGCAGATTAAAACTCGTATAAGGCTTTGGTACAGCACCATTGTATCTTGAATTTATTATTTTTTTTTTTTTTGGAAACTTTACAGAAAAAAAAACATACTGAAAAATAGTGTCACTTTTCAAGCTGCTTTCCTTTCAGTTATCTGAAGTTTAAATTAATGCTCTAAATGCCACCCTGGCCTATAGCGAACTATATTCACCTGTGCAATTTTTAAAATCCTAATAAAAATCAACCATTACAATTTTTACACATTAGCTTGACAGTTAAGGATGGAATAGTTGGAGTGTACCAATCATGAATCAGCACACATTCCCACCTACTTATTTTTTTTTTTTTTACAAAAACAAAGAACAGAAACATAAAGGAAGTAGTGTGGGGAATTAAGTTTCCACTTTATTGTTTTTATTGATTTTTAAAGTCATCCCCTCTCCCCCCCCCCATTCCCCCCACCCATGGCTACTGTTGAAACAGCACCAAAAAGCACCTTAATATGAGTTATACATTGTAATACTCAACATTCAAGAAATGGAATTGAGGTTGCATGGCCTTCAAGGGTTAAAGTCAGTTAATTTCAATAAATTCAAAAAATACATTTGAATGATTCAACAAAAACCTTTAAAAACATAAGTAATAGCACCTTATGGAAAGTCCAGTGGCTTGGACACACAAGAAAACCAAGTGGTTCTTTAGAACTTTGAGATATGTAGAGACAAAGTCCCCACCGTATGATATAAGACAGTGAGAAAAGATGTTGATTGTAGCTTTCTTTCTATAAGGATATAGTTCATCTCTTCTGTTGCTATAACTGAATGCAAATTACTTACAGAAAAGATCTCCTCTACTACTAATACAGTTCTACAGCTTTTTCCATCAATGGGAAAGACCAAATCGATGGGTCAGTCCAAATCTTGACCTAGAATGGAGTGTGCTCACACAATCCTTTCTGAAAAACAAACTCCAACCTAAAGACAAATCTCTGTTTTACTGATGATACAGCTGGGGCTCAGGAATATCAAAGTTCCCACCAGAATCACCAGCTTCTCTTTGCCTGAAGCAGGAGGCTTTGAATTTACAACGTATTTGATGGAATATAAGAGGATGAAACCATAGAGCACTCAGAAGGGACAACACACAGATTCGGTTGAGTCTTCAGACATCATGAGTGAGACTTTATATGAACAACTGGATCAATTCTGTGAGGCCCAACCTGGACATTTAAGTGTCAATTCCATCTCAGCTATTGCTGTCCCATTAAATTCATTTTTAAAAGTTATCATTTAATCTCGCGGGAAACACATCGCAAAAGCAATGCTTCTAAAGAGGAAAGTCAGGCGACAGACAGCAATCAGAAGACTGAGAAAATTAGGGTGCTCTGAAGTTATCCTCCCAAATGCTATCAGGATCTGGTGGTAAACAAGATGCTGGCTATTTTGTATTTGGCATTTTAAAAGCTTAACGTTATTACTGCTAAAAGTGTGCTTTGTAAAGGTTGATGATATTTATTTCCTTCCTATGATGACAGAGCAGGCCACAAAGACAAACCCACTACACAGTTTGAATGGAAGATTCCCACACTCTAATACCTCAGATAAGGGGGCAGCCTAAAACATCTTTTCAATGTCTCATAGAAGCAAAACTCTTCCCACAAGTAGATATTCCTTGCAGGAAAAGCTACAATGAACAAAATATTTAACTGAGAAGCTCTGTCTTCCTGTATTAATGGATGAATGTGTTGGGAAGGAAGGGGAAGAGAAAAGAAACAGAAAGCTAAACTCCAAAGCTAAAGGAAAGGACCCTGTTCAACTCTTGACATAGCTTGTACATGTTGTGTAACAGTACTTTCCTCCTATACGGTCACATTCTATTAGTGGCCTGTCTGGTCTTTGGCCAGGGGGATAGGAATTGTTTTTGCAGGAGTACAAAGATAGTACGGCTTCCAGCTTTTCCTGCATGGATTGCTATTCAATCTTGGTTCACATTCCATGCTAAGTCATTGTTTGCTTAACTACAGTTTCTTGAATAAGCCATAGTTGCTAAGTCATGCATCTGTGGGTTTAGATAACGAACCACACAGACCACATCATGGCTTAGTACAATTGTAAATCCAGCTGAGAGTTTCCTAAAGATGTACCCCACAATACGCATGAATAGATGTACTGCAGTGATGTAGTGAGTATAGAGGATGGCCTTGAAGGACAGAGGGAAGATCCATTGCACGGGTCTTCCCTTGGTCCTTCAAGGCCCTCCTCTATACTCACAACAAGTGATGCTTTCAAGTATACAGAGACAATATCCTAAGACTAGCCATTCAGCAGTGTAGGAAACTATGCTACCTTCACTTATCTAAACTTCTATACAAACTGCTTACTGAATGGGTGCAACCCCCATCAGTCCCTCCCGTGTAAAGCAAACAGCAAATCAAGAATGGAAGTTCATGGGCTTCCACCAAAAGGTAAGAAATCACAAGCTCTAGAAAGTTTTTGGTATTCTTGCTTTCAGTCCCAGTAACTACACATTTATCCTTGAAGTTGATACTCTGGTGTAACCCACGCTGAGCTCTCTAATACTATTTTGAGTGCATCCTCTAATCTTAACTGAATTGACACTGTTAGGCAGAATTTATTTATTAATTTTAATGCTGCTAACTACCCAGAGACTCACAGAATTCAAGGCATTGCCATGAATAACAAGTTCTTCCCAGTCCAGTAAGGTGCTTCTGGATGGTTATTTCCAAATGGTACCAATTAAAACAGGTTGTGGACTCTACCCATCCCCTGAAATAAGAGAACAAGATGGAAGAAGGAACTGTTACAACAGCATCATCTAGCAGACCACAATATTTTCTGAGTGAGGCAGGGTACTGCATGGTTCAAGTCTCACTTGGAAGCATCTTTCAAGAATGAAAGGCAACAGGATTTGGAAAGAACATCAGAGCTTTCAGACCCTGTTAAGGGCAGAGATAAACTAATTCTAAAACATGTCGCTTATTTTATTCCCATTCCTACTACAGTTGTGCAAGAGAACTTCACTCTTTGCTAGGAGGACTATCACTTATACTTCCTGCATCAATGCCTTTTGGGAAGTACGGAAGAAAATTCAGCTGAACTTCATCCTTCTCTGAGTTGGGAAAAACTGTCCTAGAGCTACTGGATAAGAATTCAAGATTCCTTCCATCCATGCCGTGGAACCTCCATTCCAGCACCTCACACAATTAGGAACACAACGTAGTCCTGGATTATAATACTGAAAGAAAACCGCACACACTCATCCAAGTTACAGAAGACAGGTGATCGCTTATATCACCTAAGTTGTTATTCCTACCACCCCTTAGAAACAGCTTTCCCACTTCCCTCCCCTCCCCACTAGCATTTCTCTAAACTACCAATAATAATAATAATAATAATAATAATAATAATAATAATAATAATATAAAATGCATTTCATAAGTTGCACCATTGACAGGACTGTGGCTATTTACACCCACCTGCCAAATGCCACCATTTTACCCCACAAACTCAAGCATTCTTTCGAAACAGCTGGTCCCAATAGTAGAAAGTAAAACTCTGTCCTCCATGCTATGCCACCCCATCCTTTTTGTCACTTTGACACATTCTCCCCTCTCCCTCTTGATGCAGCAAGCCACCATATGCAGGCGTGGCAGTGCTGACGGAGCCAAGAAGAACACCAGTAACAAGAACTTTTAGAAGGAGAGGGGGGAATTGTTGGGATGCAGGTAAGGTCCCTCCACCAAGATGCAATCATCTGCCTTGCGGCTCCATAGGAAATGCCCCCAAATTATTTTTGCAGGATTTCCCCTGGAGCAGCTGTTCAGTTGGTGAACTTTAAGAGTTGAGTGGCTCAGATTTCCAAAAGGTCAATGGAAATACCACAGCATAGCAGGGACACAGGAGTGCAGCACCAAGCTTGGATCCATGCAGTCCTTGCATACGGAAGCAGCTGGCGCCTTCTGTACAACTGTTCTCATGGTCTGCAAGCATCATTCAGCATTTCAGAGGAATTGCACAATCCATCTTAATTACACCAATTAATGCACATGGTTTCGTATGATACCTTCCTTTGGAGGGGCACAGTTGTGCACAAGACGTGCCCTACCCTCTGATCACTAGAAACCTCAAAGGCCAAGATTTTACCAGACTTCCCTTACACAATTCTTAGTTTACCTCTGAACTCTAACAGCGAGAAACGCGTGCAACTATTTTAAACACCTACATGCCAGTGATCCCTTCAAAAAGTTCACACAGCACATTCTGTGTCCTTTATAAAGAACTGTTAATGATACACTTTGCATTATTGATTTACTCCAACATCTACCGAAGACACCTTTTTCTCAATATTCAAAACTCATCCTAAAATGTAAAATGATGTAACTCTTGGAGTTAGTCAAGCCCAGATACTAAAATAAAATAAAATAGTAAAATTAGTCAGGAAATAGAAGTGTTAAGTGCCAACACATTTTTTAAAATTTTAAAAAAAATGCTTAGTTTGTTCTTGTTCTTTATTTTTTTTTATCGTTAATAACTTTGCTGAACTTTTAAACATCTATTTACTTGCTATCTTTTTAAATAGTCTTTTTTGTCCTCTATTCCCATTCCCCCCACCCCACATTTAAAATAGAAATCAAATTTATCTTTATATACTTTTATATACAACATAGTTCTGGAATACCTAAAGAGCATGTATTCCAAAGTTTGAACAGAAAATGGGACTCCTCTGACAGTTCCTCTAAGGTGTTATTTCTGTCACCCAAGGATATCTATTTTTATAAGGACCAAATAACAACAAAGGAGTTCCTTCGACCTAGTGAAAGTCTAGTCATTGTTGAACTTCTACATCAGCTTTATGTCTCTCAAACGATCAGGACTTGCCCCAAAGAATCCTGGGAACTGTAGTTCTAGTAAAAGTCCTTTCCTCTCAGAATTCCACTCCCTGGTGGGGAAAGGAAATATCCATTAAAGGGGTACTGAAGGTTCCCACAACCAAGATACCCTTATTTTCAGCCATGCAAATCTGTCAGATTGGTAGGCTGGTGAAGAAAGAACTACAGACTTTAATAAAGCCCCTGCTCTGCATGGAGAAGATTCCAACTTCATTTCCCATAAGGCTGGGGGAGAATTGTGCCTGAAAATCAAGTAAAAACTGTTGGGCAGAAGACAGAACAAGAGAATGACGTTAAAACAACTCCCTCTAGGAAGAAGACAGGAGTTGCCCTTTTAAATTTCTATTGATATGAAGTTGGAAATAGCTTTGTTAATATGGAGTTCACACTTGCTTTATTACCACCCAACACTGATTTACAGTCACAATATTTGGTCAAGTGAAATACTGTCTCTCCACATTACTCACATAACTTGTGTATGGAAGTCTCCACCATGTGGCATTTTAAAGTCTATTTTAAACTGCTGCTTCCCATTTGGGAGAGTTTCCAGAAACCCTGTCCTCCAATTGACCACTTCTTTGTTAAATGCTCCATGCTCACAATACCTGATTCCCTATCCCTTTGCTCAAAATTGCTTCCCCCCCGCTTTATTTTTGCTCCTGTACACCTCACTGCCCACAGCTCTTCTACATCATGCATCTACAAAACTGCCAAAGTCCTCAGGAGTTATGAGAAGCATCTCCGCTGCATACATCTGAAAATAACCTAAAACATCCGCCTGTGTTAGATTCAGGTGGCTGAATGTCAGGTGAAAAAATTAAGAAATTGAAAGTTCTTGAAAACCTTGAATTTTTATGGAGACGACGAAGGTAAGAATGATATGACAAGTCATATTGGAGGTAGCTAATGTTCTGAATCTCCTCTATTTGTGGACTTTTCCTGACTTCTAATTAAACCACTTGATAAGTTTTCTCCAAGAAGCACAGCTATTAGCAGAAAAGTTTCCAAAACTTCTCATTTTTAAAGCAATCCTTCTCATATCAAAAGATCCCCACTCAACTAGTCTTAGAATTAGTTCAATCCAATTAAAGTTGCCAGCTGTGATTTGATGCCTGCCTTACTTTATTACCTTCAATGCATATTCCTGCATACCCAACCATATTCTTTTCTTCTGCAGGAACTGTATTTCACAGATGGTCTTTTTTAATTGAGCGAATTTCTAAAAATGTACAAACCTGGACCTGCTTGAAAACTACCAATTTCAAAGATCCACTAGGGAGCATCCAACCTCTAAAGATAATTTTCAAACAATTCTCAAAGTAGTACTGGCAAGCACAGTAAAGGCTGGTCTTCTCATTGCTAACAAAGTTCATGGCCAGCATTCAGAGGGGCTCCTACTTGTACAACTGCATGAACCCAAAACTGTAATGGAAACAACAGGCATTGGTGGATTAAAGGGATGAGAAAACCACTTTTCCTTAGGACCAAAAGGATAATTGGTCTTGTATGCTTAAGGAAGGAAGGATTTGGTAACAGTTTGTTGCCCAATTGATTGCAGAGGAACATATTAACTGATAAATAGAGATCTTGGTCATCTGCTAAGTAAGCTATGAAGTCTTTGAGATGATGTTATGGATGCTCAAGACAGATTTTCCATCTCCCATTTCAAGGAAGGCCAGTTAACCATGCCATCAGTGACAATCTCTTACCATCTGCAAAATGTCAAAAGGCACAATGTGAGTGGATGCAGTTTGGGTCAATAAATTCCTACTGGAAGAATAGGAATCCTGAGGTTTAGTGAACATGTTTCATAACCACAAGGAAAGAGCTATCCTGGAGACAAGCTTTAGTTGTATTTAACATTCGAAGCAGAGCTGCTCTCAAATAAAATGAGAAGGAAAACTATCAAGGAGAATTCTCCTCCCCACAAAAGTCTAAAAAGAACCAGGGAAACGATTCAGGGAAGTTGTCGTGATCTGTGGCATAATAAAGCTATGGATTCCATAAGATGAACGCACTCTTTTCCCTACTCCTGGTTATCTACATGCACCCAGATGTGACAGCTATCTGGAGTCTTCCAGAAACCTGGAAAAAGGAAAACACTGCAGTATCTTTCTTAACTTCTTCAGCTCACTGACAAATCCATTTTGCCTGTCCAATGTTCACAGCTCAATGGGTTTAAAACTTCTCTGAACCAGCCCATTGCTCCAAATAATCCTCTGCAGATCTTGGCAGTAAATCACAATGAACTTCAAGTACAGACTAACACAGAGGGTCCAATTCCCACCTCTAAGAGGACTGTGCACATCTTTCAAAAAGAGGTGGATCCCATGTCCTGTTCCCATGCACATAAATATTTTCTGCAAATACATCTAACATCTTCTCTTTTATTTTCTTTGTATATAGCTATATAGTTCTTATATGCATTCCTGTTTTAAAAAACTCTTTGAAACACTCACACACACATACATACAAAAACCAGAACTGCCAAGTTCTGGTCTGGAGCCTAGCAAATAAAACAATTTATATTAGCTTGATTTGGAATTGCAAGCTTTGATCCAAGATGGACAATCAGCACCAATAATTGCACTCAAAGCATTCAAGTGACGCAAACCTCAAGACCTTTAGCATAGCAAAAAGATGCAACTGGTTTAGCTGTTTAGCACTTCTGAGAATGCACACATTTGGCTGACTAGTGAGTCATAATAGTTCCCTTGGAGGTGGGTATTATTTGTGTAGGAAAAACCCGTATTGCTTTTGCTGGTCCATATGAAATTTTTATTAACACGGCACTAAAATGGCACCAAAGCAAAACAAAGCCAAAAAAAACCCCCCACCCCCCCGCCCGAAATACTCCACTTTATTCCCTTGTATTTGTTCATTTAATTCAAGGGACACTGACGCCAAATGCAATCCTGTTCCAATACTGCACAACAGCACATTCCCATTCATTGGCATGCAATTCAATGGGGCCGGTGCACTCCGAAGTAGCAAAAGCAGCTGTCAACTTTCCGTGGCATTAGTTAATTAAATCCCGAAATCTTGGAACTCTATAAACATGAACCACTGAGCACCTTAACAACTAAAATTCTCCATGTGCTTTAAGGGAAGCGGTCGCCGTTAAATGCAGATCTGAAATGAATGCAAATGTGTCAGATGATTACGGCCTTTGCAGTTTGAGAATGGCAGTAAAAATGTTAAATGGGGAGAGACCACAGAAAAGGCTGGCCAGATCATTACAACAGAAGCACTACTAACAGCTAGGCAAAAATCTTCACTTTGGGATTTAGCATTCTGCAAAGCTATTTCATCAGCAACCATCGCAGAGCTCTCCATATACTGTGACCACATGCACATCCAAGCTAAAGTATCAGACATTCAAGAAAGTGTACTGGACATGCAAAATTCAGCATCACTGTCAGCGCAATCCTAATTTAGTGGTTTGAGATTTGCTGGAAGTACAAAGGCTCCTCCGTAACGTCAGACAAGATTGCCTGAAAGTTGCCTTCTACCACTGATCCTCCCTTTCAGTGCACAAGTAGAAAACTAACGCGTTCTGGAGGGACAGGATGACCAGAAACCTCACCAGACTTGACTCAACTGCCCTCTCCTCTTCACCCTGACTCCAAATATTCTGAAATACTCCAGGATTTTTCAGCAGATGTTGAGAAGCAACAGTTGAGAAGGGAGAACAGAGCAGAGACATGGTATGACTGACTTGACTTCACACACCTTTTCCTGCAACATGCCATGACATTGTCTTATAGGATCCATGTGCATACCTTAGAACAGCTTTTCCCATCCTGGTGCCCTCCAGATGTGATGGAATTCAGCTCCCATAAACCCCCAGTCAGCATGGCCAAAGTTACCTTGACTCTATCCCACCACCTGCTCAAATGTGTGGGATTCCATGCAAACAGATGGAAGCTCAAAATGTTTGAAAGCTCCTTCATTTATCCTATATGTTTCCATTTATAGACTGCTTTTGTATTTTAAATTAGCAATTTGTTTAAAAAATAATCCTTCCCCAGTTTTAATTTTCTAGAAATATACCCTGCGTACGTCTGCAGTAAAATACAGAGATATGCCATCATAATTACTCATCTCAAACTTTGATAATCTTGCCATACCTGCATTAGGAAATAGTAACTGTCAGTGTCTAGCAGTGCTCTAAACACACCATGCTAAGCTATGATTCATTTTAACCATATTCAGCTGACTACAGTATGCCATAAAGACCTAGTTAATACATAATACTAAGGAATAAACCATGGTTTACAAACCATATTGGTCAGGATTACACAACACACTGTTCCTAGACCAATAAACACATCATGGCTTTCCACAGTGTATCAGCCCAACTATGGAAAGCCCTCCCATCATAATTTCAAGAACTCTTGAGGGGGAGTGCCTTTTTCTAAGCCTGCACAGTTTGTAATTTACTTTACTCATTCAATGCATCCTAGAATTTGAAAGATGGAATCCTTGGTGTTCTCTGAATTTGGTTGTTTGTTCACAGATGTTTCATTACACAAGTAGGTAACATCATCAGTATGAGGGAGTGTGGGGTTTGCTCCCTGTTTATAATGCAGTAAGTTGCCCTGCCAGTTTTGGTGGGGTTGTGGTTTTCTCCTTGGTTCTCCTCCAAGGAGGTTCTCCTCCAAGGAGAAAACCACTCCCCCACCAACTGGCAGGGCAAGCTACTGCTATAAACAGGGAGCAAACCCCACACTCCCTCACACTGATGATGTTACCTAGTCGGGTAATGAGATGTCTGCAAGCAAACAACCAAACTCAGAGAGCACCAAGAACTCCACAGTTCGACCCTGAGGTACAGATATTCTCTTCTGTTGGGAGTATGAATGGTGCTTGGCACTCTGTCTCATATTTTGCACTCCAAGTCAAGGAGGGGAAAAAAAAACATGAAGATTTTTGGGGCCATGGTGGATTATACTTGGCTTGAAAAATATTGATAAGCCATTTAAACTTGGGGCATGGAGTAATAACATAATTGCATTTCCCTTTCCATTCTCAACAAATGAGGGGAGAAGTCTCATTTAGAGACTGAAGTTAAACACATTCTTGCTGCCGGTGTTTCATATTTTTTCATTTTATTTTCTTTGTCAGATTTCTATCTCACCTCTCCTCCAGGAGTTTAAGGTGACCCAAACAGCACTCCCACTTCCAATTTTTCACCACCACCACAACTCTGTGAGGTAGGTTGGGCTAAAAGGTCACTCAGTGAGCTTCCACGATAGAGGATGGACTTGAACCCATGTCTTCTCAGTTCTAGGTCCAACCTCATTATCGGTGCACTGCACTGGCATTTTTGCTTTACCCTTTAAAACTTTTTTTAAAAGCAAAACTACCTTAAGGTATAATACTCCTGATTACCCTTTTGACTAAACTAAATGGGCCTATCCAAAGGCCCCCCTCCCCAAAATAAATAAATAAAAACAACTGAGATAAACAATCTCTAGCCCCACTACACTTAAAACAAAAGTAGAAAATTAAAAAAAAATATTCAACCTGGCTTGGAAATAGCTAAAAATATTGAATCCCAGAGATTCCACAGAAGGGTTGTGAGGGAAACTAAGGGTGCAGATTGGGCCAGATCCAATCCGAATCATTACTGCCGATGGGGATTTCTGAATCCATTCAATCTGGAAGTAGTCTCAGTTCAGGGGAATGGAGCCTTTGCCTGTTTTCTCAAATTGCCCGCCTGACTGAGGGCAACCAAATTTGAATGCCCCCTTTGATCTAAACTGACCATTTGACTCCAAAATCCAAAATGGAAAGGACTGGTGATCAAATAATGCATTTTTAAATAAGCAATCCAACATCCTACCCCAACCTTCCAGAATCATCACTTTGTCAGTTACAAAGTGGGTCAGATTAGCTTTGAGCAGCTTGGATGACCACCTGACCCCACTCCATCTTAACATGCTGCCTTTGAAATAAACCCTCTGAGAAACAGGGGTGGCTTTAAAACAAAGAAAGACAGGAACAGATCATACAGAAGGTTAGGCTGTTTACCCATTTATCCCTCATAGTTTTAATTGCATTTGGTAAATGTACAGTTTTTTTGGGGGGAAAACCATGCACATATTCAAATGAGCATGTTCTAATACATCTGGTGATACAAATTAGCAGAGAAAGAAATGATGCTGTCCTTCAAATGAAGAGGTCCTCAAAATCTCCTACTCTTCTATCATTATTGAGATAGTTTGTAAGAATTCATTTGTACCCTGAGGATAGGGTATGGAAGTAAATAAATAAATATGCCTTAAAAAAAAAAAACACCTTAGGATTAGTATCACTTGAAACAATAGTCTCAGTATCTTTCTACGTCTGCTAGACGACGTATGTTAAAATATGTCTGCTACGTCTGCTAGACGACGTAGATGTTAAAATCAATCCAGGGTTTAAGGAGTCAAAGCACACATTAAAGATACCAAAAATAATATTGAAATTCTACTATTTGTAGGAGCTGATTTACCATTAGAATTATTAGCGTAAAAGCCCCCAGTGTGCTCCAAAGGGGTTAAACAAGACTGAGTTCCTGCTAGAAGGTCCATGCTGTGGCTTGCCAGTTGAGTTACAAATAACTGGGGTCACATATGGTGCTAAGACATTGTTTCCTCAACCATGGTTTATTGAATAAACCATCACCAGCTGGGTTCCAGGACTCATTCTCTTCCTCTTCTCCTTCCATATCACCACAGAGGATTCCCCCAAACAGAACATAAATGACCGAAGAAGACACCTGCCATGTTATACACTGAGCAGTTAACCAGTTGGTGGTAATATAATTTTCTGTGTAAGTATATGCATGAAGTCATACTATCATAAAGCAAAGTCCTAGCTGAATAAAGAAAACTAATTGAATTCTTGGCCTGAGAATCCAAAACTTAACTCACTGGAAGATAATTCCACCAACGTAGGCAGGAATTTTTAGCAAAACACACAAAGAACTAGATAGCAAATAACCCATCAGAACAAAACTCTGGATATATTTTTGGTTCTCACCCCTAGGAAGATTTCTGATCTATCTATTTTATATACATACATACATACATGAGAGTCAGTGTGGTACAGCAGTCAAGGTCTGGACTAGGAATGGAGACACCCAGGTTCTAATCCTCCCTCAGGCATGAAGACAGCTGGATGACTTTGAGTCAGTCCCTCTCTCTCAATCCTGGGAAGTCAAAAAACCTCTAGATATCAACCCACACTTGACCAGCATAGTAGATTACAGTCGCCAACCTTGAAGAAGCCTTCATCTTGCAGTGGACTGATTTGGGTTAATGGCAGTGATTATATAATTACGGCCACTAATATTCCAAATCTTCAACTTTACAAAATGCTTTAGTCATAGATGGAAATGCTAAGGCGTAGGTTGGGTATGTTAAGTAGTACTGGTGATGTATTAAGTAATACCAAGAAAGAGCCTATTCAGTCCAACTACCCCACATCACCACATTCACACCTATGCTAGCCTGTCTATTTAATGGAAGCTTGTGCAGGCAGCATCTTAAACTTGATGGCATAAAGTTGAAGATTAAAGAACACACTCTAATAAGGAAACCAAGACGCTTCCTTCAACCCAGCACACAATGTATTGCTTTGGATAGTTAAAAAACATGGTTTCTGTCTCAGCTATCCTATCTCCTAGCAACTCTCAGTCCATCTACCCATGTTACTATCCATTCCAGCAACCTCTCAATAGAGAGGAAGAAGGCTTCTGTAAATGACCTCAGTGAAAGACAAAAGATGTATCTGCATTATCAACTGATATTGATTTTATGCCAACTCCGTCATCATAATCCTCCCTGCAATTGGTTGAAACCAACTAACATTGTAGCCCTTCAGGGAAGTACAATAGGAACTATATCAATCGACTGGTAGTACAGATGTTCTCTAAGAGAAGCCTCCTTCATTAGAAGATCATTTCTGATCATATCAGAGGCTACCATGAAAAAAGACAATTGCCATTAATTCTGCATCCTCAAATGACTCTTGGGGTTTTGTTTCTGGAGTTCCTCACACTGCTTCCTCTACTTGAAGGAAACATTATCATTACTTACTCCAAGCTGTCCAGCATGCAAACCTAAATATTAAATACAAGGAGCACTTCAAAATAAATTTAACTAAAAAACTAGAAGATCTAGTTAAGCATGTTCAAGGCTATAGAAAGAATCTATGCGCCACTGTACCCCATTTATACAGTCTTCTTGTTAGATGGGTCCAAGCAACAATATGTAATCTACAAAACTAAGCACAGTCTCCTTACTACATGTGCAGGGCTAATCATGTGTAAGAAGCAATGCAAGGATTTAACTGATTTCTATTGTTCATTATGTTTTGCTCCTGACCTTCTTCTAAGAAATTCACAATGATATCCCTCATCCTCCTTGCCATCCTTCACTTGATTCTCTGAACAATCCTATACGATAAACTCAACTAAGCTAGTTTGATGGTAATACAGAAAAACACCCTAGGATGTTTGCAAAGTTCAGTTTTTCACAATTGTCTCCAAATGTTGAATTCTCGAATAACGGAAGTAGAATGAAGCATGATAAGGACCAGCCTTAAGATCAAGACGAGGGAGAAGAGAAACAAAACCCAAGTTGGAGTTAGAAGCAAGATGCAGACATTACAGTGCCAGAAAAACATGTGGGATTTGGTTTCACAAGCTGCTACTTGAAGTAAATTCTGTACTCAGCCATGGAAGATTAAAAGATTATTTTCTAAACTCTCCTTTCTGCTGTGGTTTTGCTACTTCTTTAATTTTGCCCAAGCCTATACTTACAGCAAAGCAGTCTGATAGCACCTGAAGGCTACAGAATGAATTGTAACTCCTAAGAGTGCAAGTAGGAATTGTTTCACTTTTTTAAAGCAGCAGTCCCTTGCAAGTTTTTCCTTTAAGTGGTTCTAACTATCCTCTGCACCGAGCTCATTCTGTGCTGACAATTTATTTTGTCGAGAAAGGTTCCCAAATATTGTCCTATAATCTTACTCAATGCTATAGTTTTTTTATTCTAGCTTGGGCTCAACCCCCTCATTCTGTTGTTCTTGTAGATCAGTGTTGTCCAAACTTGGCCACTTTAAGATGAGTGGACTTCAACTACCAGAATTCCCCAGCCAGCCATACTGGCTGGGGAATTCTGGGAGTTGAAGTCCACTCATCTTAAAGTGGCCAAGTTTGGACAACACTGTTGTAGATGAACCCTGCACTTATTTCATGTTGTGGTCAGGAAAAGCAAAGACTGGGAATGAGAGAAATCCTTGCTGAAGCACAGACATAAGAGTTTTAAAAACTCCTTATTTCAGCAGAGCTAATGCAATGATGCTTTGTAATGAAAAGACTAGCTTTTTTTAAAGGTGTACTACAGTACAGATACAAGCATAGCATAATTAGCATCTTAAAAGAAGCCCATCTAAACCTAAATTTTGCCAGAAAGTACAGTTTTGGGTGTAAGCTATCTGGCCATTTAAACAAACCAACAGACAGACAGACAGACAAACTGCCGTTTTCTCATCTAGTCTGAAAAAAAGTCTTACAGGTTTTCTTTCCCCCAATGTAAATCAAGAAGGTCTCCATAGATGATTGAACTGTGCAAAATACAATGCATGCTCTAATCCTAGGTCTTCATCCAACAGATAAGAAAGTCAACTATATGTTGTATGTTCATCCAGAAAATTCAGACATCAAAGAGGTATGACAGTCGAAACGAGCAGACTTTTTTTTTCGTGGTGTGTTTCAGTAATTTCTCCATTATGATTCTTATAACACACTAATAAATAAAAGCTAACAGGTCATAAAGGTCATAAATCTCAGCTCAAAATCTTGGTAATTTTGCTGCATCCAATGGTATTCCAACCGACTCTCTCAACTGATACCATGTTTTCTTTCTCTAGCAAATTCTAAATAAACACTACATAAATGCACACTGTCTCTTGCTTCTGTGATTTCTTTTTCATATATATGAATACAGAAATATCTCATATATATGAATAAATTATTTTGGAGAACCAGGTTTGTACAATTTTATCAATCGTATTCCCCTTCCAGAATGCATACAAGCTGAAGCTACAGGATACACCAGGTGGTTGCCCAGTTCTTACAAAGAGTGATTTCCTGCTCCCAGCTCTTAATGGCCCCTCTCTGCAAGAGATCCAAAGAAAGCTTGAAAAGGGGATGAGGAGGGTTAAAGTGAGATATCTGCTTTCTTCCTTCCCACTGGTTTATTTAGGATATCTCCTCTCCTCATGGATTACATTATAGTAGAAGAAGGTGTAGGAGATGTCGCTTCTCACAATGGTCAAAGACTGCACCCTGGATTTCCTCCTCTCACATACCACACCACAGTCACATGTATCATGAGCTCATCACCCCCGTACCACAAATCGGAGCCCGCAACCTGAAAGTCTAAGCCACACCAACCTGTGCTTCAGCATCTCCTTCCCTGCATTAGACCACAGAGATATCTACATCCTTTCTTCTCCCCACTTCCCTCTTCCCTGGCTCGTGCTATTCTAAAGTAAGGTTGCATGCCCACTGGAATCATCATGGTCTACATTGTTGAGAATGGCTGTCTGGTCTTCAGGAACCTGCCGGTGGCAGAGGTCATCCTTCAGTGCGGAGAGGCGGGCAAAGGGGTCCTGGCGAGAGTGTCTCTTCTTCTTGCGGAGACAGACAGCTTCGTCAGGCCACAGTACCTGAGCGTTAGGATGTTGTTGAACCTGGGAGGCAGAACCATCTGAAGAAGAAAGCGAAGAGGAGAGAGGAAGGAGTTGGTTAATCTCTGGTACCAGTATTATGAAAGGACATTAAGAGTTTGCGTTTATCTATTTAAGCCAACAAAAAGCATGCCAGCATCACTGTAAATCAACATACACACAACCTAAGATATCACCAAGGTGCAGATATATTAGCAAGCTTGACCTGTAGGAATGACGAAAAGGAATGCACAGAGATGGTGCTGGTGTTGGTGAAGGTGAGGATGATTTTAACACTCATACCAACATGGTGAAAAAAGCAGCTAGTAATTGCAGCAAGATGGATAAGCCTTATATAAACACATAATAAAGACAAGTAAAAACTAACCATTTAAAAGAGGAGGAACCAGGAAAAGTTATTGAGGAGCAGAGGTAAAAGGGAGGACGAACTACGAAAAGTATGGGGCTGATTTTGAAGACAGAAACCCCATGGGAAAGTGAAAAATACTGGCTGTAGGGATTGAGGTAAGGAGAACTAGAAGCTAGTTTTGGCCTAAGGCAGTTTTCTCTAGCTGACCACTGCCAGATAGATGGAGCGCTCATCAAATGCTACAGCCAGCATGGCCATTGCTATGAAATCTAGGAGCTGAGATCCACCCATCTACAAGGCAGCCAGGATGCAGAAGGATGGCCAAAGGAATGGAGGAAAAATCAGGGAGATGTTTCAGTTCTGAAGAACCAAAGCAGAGGGCAATCCAGCAATCTCTTTTATGGGTTGCACCCAAGGCAACATAGCCATGTTCAGGCCCACAGAGAGAGGCAATTCCCATTACAAGTCATTGACTTCAATGAGCATTGTGCCAGGTGGGGGAGGAGCAGCGGGAGAGGCAGGGGAGTGATCCACCGGGAGTCTTGTGTTCCTCGCACTCACTGATTTGTTTTTTGGATTTCGACTTTTTTGGCTTCTTAATCCGTTGGTATTTCAGAGCTTCGAGCCTCTCAGGTGCGGCAGCGTTCCGGGTTGGAGATGGACGTTTTCTAGAAAGACAAAGCAGAAAGCGCCATCAGTGGCCCCCTGCCCTATTCTCTCTCGAGGAAGGGTCTCTCTGCTGGCAAAGAGGGCATTTCAACCTCCACCTTGTCTGACACGGGGAAGGAAAAGAAGATGATGACAATCTTAGCAGGGTGGAAGCCAAATCCACGCCATCATGCTCTCTGCTGGAGGGTTTTTTTTCCCTCCCCACCACCAGCCCTGGGTTCAAGGCAACCCCAACCAATGCTGCCCTTCCTTTCGCTGGCAATCTTCATTTTCCTGCTCTCATGATCCAAATGACTTAGGTCGAACCAGGCAAAGGTTATAGAAAGGACACTAGGCCTACTGTTCACGTGAACAGAATCAACCTCTTGAAAACGGCTGAATTATGCTGAAAACGGAAGAAAACAAAGCAAAACTAAGGCTGAGGCACTGGACCTAAACATCTGCAACATTAAACAGAGGAAGAAGAAGAAGCAGGGTTAAAGTGGCAGCTTCTATGCTGGTTTAAGGCACTTTTCGTTTTTGCTAGTTACAAGAGTGAAAACCTTTAAGAAGGGTGCATGTAGGGGTTGGAACAGATTTTGAAAAGTCTGCCAAGAACAGAGGCATTCACAATAACACATCCTTAAAAAGGGGGGGGGGGAGAAGGGGAGCTCCCATTGAGAGGGGACCCTTACATTTCCATAATGTTGCCAATATACATTTGCATCCTCTATGCATTTGCAAGGGTTAGCCATACTCATCACATACAACACAGTACACAGGTCAAAGAAAGAAGACTCTTACAAGTTGCCTTCAGAGATAAGGTGGAAAACAGCAGATCCTATAGACTAACATGAAATAGGTTATGCAGTAAGATATGCATACAAACAACTGTATTTTCACCCTTCACCCTCTTTATGGGCAACCACAACTCGAGGCCCAGCTGATAGGTTTGCCATAGGCAACACCATTGCATCAGTGTAGCTAGAACACACATTATCTAGAAACCCAAACTTGCTTAAGTCCATCTACAGCTGTAGAACTTAACCACCGATCTTCTGCATGAGAAGTGAGGTTTATGGGTTTTTTTTCCTAAACACACATATGCACAATTTATTATTTACACTCAGGCTATAGGCCCATGACTAAAGAAGCATGCCAATGTTCTTCGGCCAGATGGTGGCTGCGATTTACCCAGCCCTGTAGGCCAGGATTTGATGAGTTGAGAAAATGTCATTTATATGGGAACAAAGGCCTTTCCAATTACAGTAGTACCACAGCTACCTAAAGAGGAAGTTGTCTCCATGCACCTTCCCCAACTTCCTCACCGCAGTGAGGGAGGGAAAGAGGGTAGATCTTGTGTGTAAAGGTGGGGAGTGGAGGTTTATGTGAGAGAAGGGAAGCAAGGAACATGCCTCCCAGGTCAGATAAAGATCTAGCAGATGCATTCACACTACACGCTACATTTGGCTAATGTTAATTTTAGTTTTGCTTCGTTCACTTTCTGGTCTGCTTTTGGTAGCCTGCTGTGCAAACCCAGCCTGTGTGGTTAGTTTCTGGTTAAATGGGTTAAGCGGTAATCAGGCCAAGCATGTTGTGTGAACCCTCCTATCACAGCGAGGAAAGGTTAACATGTCCAGAAAAAGTATCTTCCCATAGACATGGTTGGGGCCTCTTATAATTTAGCACTTTTAAAACTAGAGAGTTTCCTTCATAAAGGACTTGGAGCCATCTTCAAACACCAAGAAGCACCTAACACTCAACTTTCAAGATGTTGAGACCATGGTTTAGAAGTCACAAAAAGAACAAGAGAAAAATACAACTGAACCCTCTATAACTGAGCTAGAATATAGGAAGAAGTAGAATCTAACAACCTCAGAGCCCTTCTAGTTCCATTATGCAGGATATCCAATTCAATTTTAACCCTCCAACCAATTTGGAAAAATATAACCCAATTAAAACATTTGTGTTGATCTAGAACAAGCAATTTGATTTGGACCTATTCAAAAAAGAATATGTGATAAGCCTGGAAAGCATAAAAACGATCTGATCTTTCAAATTGGTCCAGAGCATTAAATAGTCATACAAGCCTAATATCGCTTGAACTGAATTCCTCTGCATGCAGAAGCCATCTATAGCCAGGTTCTCCTGCAACGGATTCTTAAAATTGAAATCTTTGAGAATTCCTGGAGGACTGTTGAGTTCCCGAAAGACCAGAGAAGAACATATGACATTCCCATGTTCAAAAAGGAAAGAATGAGAATGTAGGAAACTACAAACTGTTATCTTAATGTCTATACTGGGCAAGGTCCTTGATCAGAGTTATTTATTTTATTTTATTTATTTATTTATCAAATTTATATGCCGCCCATCTCACCCAAAGGGCAATTCTGGGCAGCTCAAAGATTATAAGCAGCATGTTTGTAAATACTTGGATAAGCATGCTGCGATTAACAGGATCCCGTTAATTAACTGCCCAAACAAACCCTTCCAAACTAACTTTCTCTCCTCCTATGATAGAGTTACTAGTTTAGTAGATCAGGGGAATTCCCTGACATAATATAACTAGACCTCAGCAGAATACCTCATGATATTCTCTTTAAAAAAATGATAAAAGATACACTAGATGATACTACTGTGGACTCACAGTTGGCTGAATGACTACCCTCAAAGAATGCTCAGTGATGGCTTCAGATCAGCTTGAAGGGAATTATCAAGTGAAATGCCAGAGGACTCTGTCCTGGGCCCTGCACTGTTCAACATTTTTATCAAGGGCGAGAATGAAGAAGTTGAGGGGACACTTATGAAGTTTGCAGATGACACAAAGCTGGGACGAGTGGCTAATGCTTTGGATGAAGAATAGAAGATTCAAAAAGATCCAAATAGGCTTGCGCAGCAGGCTGATATGAATAGGATGGGAGACAGGTAAACTTCTGCCTCTAGGTTGAAAAAAAGGTAAGGGACAAATTTAGGTGGAGAAGACCTCGCTTGGCAGTAGTACACGTGAAAAGGATCTTGGTGTCCTTGTCAACCACAAGTTAAACTCAGGGGTGTCTAAAGGGGGAGAGTCAACAGCGTCTAAATGGTGGGCATGACTGGGTGATTGGAGTCCCATCCCCTTTGAACAGGCCCTGCAGACATCATACATATATAAAAAGTGTCAGGGCTTCAATCATCTAGTCATGCCCATCATTTTGATACTATTGACACCCCCCCACACACACATCTTTGAAGCAGCTGCTAAAAAGGAAAATGCTATCCTAGGGTACATTAACAGGAGGTTCAGATCACAGAAAGGAATTATTCCACACTACTTTGCTCTGGTTGGATTCCATTTGGGCTAGTATGTCCAGTTCAAGTTGGAGGACATTATAGGAGGGCTCCTAAGATGATGAAGGGACTGGAAATCAAGTCCTACAAAGGAATGATTCAAAGGTCTTGGTATGTTAGCTTACCAAAAAGCCAACTGAGGGGAGATATGATAGCAGTCTTCAAATATCTAAAGAGTAGTCACACCAAAAAAGAGTCTTTATTCTCCCAAAGGGCATGACCAGAACCAATGGGTTAAAACTAAATGGAAGGAAGTTTAGGATGAACATCAAGATGAACTTCTTGACTCTCTCAGCTGTCAGCCAGCAGAAAAAGGGGTGGATTCTTCTTTGAAGAATTTCAGAGGTCTTTGAAGAGAGGCTGGTTTGTCCTTCCAACTTTTATGAGTCTATGAAAGTACTATGTCCTCTCTTTCCATGTTCTCTTTTCACACAGTGCAAACAAAAAGCCACTCTGTGTCATCCAATCCCTCTGCTGAACACTACTTTCTGCTTGTTTTTCAGATAGATTGTCCAAGCAATCTCCAATGAGGAACACAACAAATAAGGAATATAGAGTGCTTTTCCTGTTCTTTGATTTGGGATGTTGACATATTCATTGCCTTGGTTCATAACCAAGCTAAAGCACATGAAAAGTTGAAGTACAAATTCAAAACCATAACATTCTTTAAAAAGACACATATTTTGCACTTATGTCTTTGGATTAACACACTGTCTAAGATTCTAGGCAGTGCCTAATCACTCAGAACTATTCACAGAAACATACAATTGTAAGCAAAACTAACCCCTCATTAAGACAAGATCAATTGAAGCATCAAAAATCTGATAAAAAAAGAGATTAATACTGACATTTTCTGGGAGATGGCATAAGACAGACAGCTACCAAGAGTGAGATGAGAGCAGAAAGGAGATTTAAACCAATTTTGTAGCCCTCCTGATTCTGCGAAACTGCTTGATGCACACTGAAAAATGAAAAGATTTCTTCCTGTTGGCTATGAAGTACTAATCAAGAAAACTGCCTTTGGTAGATGATGAACGGAATTGAAAGCCTACACATTTCCCCACCTTTCTTAACATCAGATAATAAAGGAAGTCGGCCAAGCCACTAATTAAAAACAGTTTCCAAGAAGGTTTCAGAAAGGCAATACCTTCTTCAGCTTTGAATGCCTCATATTTTAGAGCAGGGAGGGAGTACTCAAAAGGGGTAAGTAAGAGAGCCTATCAAATACTTCTTTTGTGCATGACACTATGTCAGAACAAAAAGAATCACAGGGAAACCAATCAACTTACAGGCTCCCTTCCAGTGAGAGTTCAAATACCGCGTTTTGCAATATATTCAGTCTAATGCCCTATATTTCCAAAACGAAATAAAAATACACAGGAGAACTATATAAACAACATCTCAGAATAAATATAGTGAACCTTCAAATTTAACAGACCTCTCTCTTAGTGGACCTCAGATGCAATGAATGAAATCCCATTTTATGCATATACATAGCACATAACACACACATGTAAAATCACAGTTGGATGAAACAGAGATTCGGCTTTAACAGATACTCTTCTCCTTCATTAATGCATTTAACTGAAGGTTTAGTCTAGGCCTTGGACATGAGAATGTGAAGCCTTTTCAATCATTTCAATGAGTACTTTTGTTCTCTGAAAAAAAGAGAGAGAGAGAGAGACTGCATGTTCAGGATATTTATCCTGCAAATGAGTAAATTATTTTTGCAGGACATAAATCATATTTCACCAAGGGCGAGATTTTATTACCCAATTCACAATAGGCTGGCTGTAAATTTTGTTTATGAAAGCTGCTTTCTGAAATACATACCAAAGGAAAAAAAATACCAAGAATTTTACATTAGCACTGAAAATATAAAAGGACAGTGCTGCGTCGTATAAAAACAGTAAAACCAAGACAAATAAAAACAGATGAAAATAGACAGCCAATGCAAACGTCAGATCATTGTTTGTCACTCTTTTTCTTTGCAATAGTTGTTGGCTTCCAGTGACCTACATTATGAATCTCTCTGAATTGCTTCCCATTCTCTACTACGGATCTAATGGTAAATCCTTCCCTTATTTCCTACATCAATTCCACTAAATCCCTGTTTAGAACTCTTTGGCTACATTTGACTGATACCTTGAGAAAGATGTTGTCTCTCCTGATAATATGTGATGACAAAGGAAACTAGGCCACTCAGAAAATACATCTGCATTTGTACCATGAATATTTGCTGTTTCCCTCGTTAGAATCACAACACTTCAATTACACATAGGTCTTTGTATATTCTACCCACACTTGTTCTATCCTTGAACCACAAGTATTTCTAGGAAGAAACAAAGGAATCACAATGTTTAAAAACTCTCAGATTTTTTGGTCACTATCATGTACAGACAACCCACTGAAACTAAACAAATTTGTCAAGAGAGGAAGAGAAGAGAAGGAAACAGCATTACAATGCAATCAAAATTAAGACTGGTCATGTAAGAAATGTCTTTCTGCGGGAGATGAAAATCTTCCTAGACCAGAATTCCTGTTTCCAACATCTTCTATCAAATGCCACTAAAAAGTCAGAAGCAGAACTTGAAGGAGACAGTAATTTCTGTGTGTCCCTAGCATTTGCCATTAAGCAGGAATCTAACCACAGAAGTTCCATTTATAGAATTCAGAACTTCTAGTTCTTATAGACTTATCTCTGACAAACTCGTCCAATGTAACATTAACAGGGAAATGTTACCCACACATCAACTGTAAAATCTACACCATAATTAGCTTTGGCTTCTTAGGGTTTGCTGGCACTCCCATTGCAAAAATTTGTAGGAACTGCACCAAGTGTTATAACACCTTAAAAGATAACCAGTTCATCATGGGAGACTCTTTCATGGACCTGAATGTAATTCATGATCCGAAAATTAAAAAATGCAATCCCACACCATCCAGAATTGTATGATTACTCTCATGGCCTTTCACCATTGGCCAAACTGGCTGGACTTATAGGAATTAAGCATAATTCCTAGAAATTAGGAGACAACAAATTGCTTTTCTTTCTTCTTAGTCCCTAAACAGAGGATATTTTAACAAGTAAATAGCTTAGACTATGCATTAAGGAGAAAGAAATGTATTTGCTGCTGAATAGTGTTTGCCAACCTGCTCCCCTCCAGAGATGCAGATTTCAATACCCTGCATTTTAGAAATACTGAATATAAATCATGATTGCAGCTTTCTTGTGAAAGCTTATGAAATACTGTGAAAATATGGGTTCTAATTATAATTAGAAGTAAGCAACTTATAGGGGGGAAAAGTGAATGTATTTTAGAGACCAGCACATTTATTTGCATATCGTTCCCCTACATCTTTAATGTTGAGTGTTTCCACAGCTGTTCATGCTTTGCTTGTCAAGAGATGGAAGACTTGCTCCAAATGTGATGAAGTCATGCTCTTTCTCCCTGGGATGGGGGACTATGTTTCCTTTCTCTTTCTCTGTGTCCACACCATGCAAAACAATGTCTACTCACTTGCTTGTGCCAAAACCAAACAAAAACTTCCTTACATTTACAGTCCCTGGTTGCACGTTCTGTGCTTCATATGGCAAGATCTAAAACAAGATTCTGATCCCAGAGTCTGTAGAAGTGAGTCTTCCCAATAATCAGTTTGCTGATCAGCCAGCAGAGGGGGCATGAAGGAGTCTCTTGCAAGAGAAGATTAGACTGCTAGGCATCTCCCACCCCGTTGCTGTGGCTCTTCACTAGAAGAGCCTGGGCATAGGGAAAGAAAACACCCAGAAAAGGAAGCATGACTTGCTTCTTCTCTATGGCACAGCGGTCTTGAAATAACATCTGAAATAAAAGATTCTACACCATTGCAAAGGCGTCCATCAGGAGATTATGACTATATAAACACAAACGCTGAACCAGATCTAGTAACAGCATTCACAATCACACTAAGCTTGCTTTGTTCTTTGGGGATTCAGCTTGGTATGGAAACCCAGCTGTTCCATTCGTTTATTGAGCACAATTTTGTGCCAGTCCACAAAATGGGATAACTCAATAACTAGGTGAAACCTGTTGTAGGAACCAGCCATTCTCTTTTTGCATTTTCTTTTCAAGCCAGGAGTTGGAGAGAAGATGCACGCTCTTGGACCTCAGAAGAGAAATTAGGTTGCAGAAGGAAACAAGCATGGAATTACCTCGGAAAGACAACTTTCCCAATATTACAGCCTCTTATATTTTAACACCTTTTAAAATGCACAGAGACCACCACCCTGAGAAAGGTCTGGCAGCCACCTCAATAGTCAGAAAGCAGCTACTACTTGAGAGGCACGGTTGCATAGCAATGGGCAAGCTGGATCAATGAGAGATGCTAAAGAAAACAGCAAGGGTTCCTGCCCCACCCCGGACACACACACCACAAAGCATTTTGCTACTGCCGTGCCAGATTCACCACAACCAGCACTAGCAGTGCAATGAGAGAAGGAGAAGCTGAGAAAGAGCAGAGCACACCCCAGAGAAAGGCACCCCTTCCCCAGGTTTGCAGGATCAGCACAACTCGCCTACACAATGGATTTTCACCATGCTGGCAGAAGAGAGATGAAGGAGAGGTGGAAGAGGAGAGGAGGGGAGAGGCGAGAAGGAGAAGGGCTCACCATGGCGTGAGAAAAGAGAGAGGAGGGAGGAAGAGAAAGAGGGCAAAACATAATAAAGAAAGAGGAGTCACAAACCAAAATAGGAATTAACAAAGCACTCAGACAAGAGAACTCACAATTTCTCCAAGCCAGAGCAAGTGTGAAAGGCATGCAGAGGCCTGACGACAAAGACAGCCTTTAAAGGGGAAAACTGGTTACTTCCAAAAAAAGAGACAGACAGACAAGGATCCTCATACTCCAAAGAAATACACCGGAGTGACAATGGTTCAGGGCACATACAAGGTCTTGCCAGCCCCACTCAGATCCTCTAAGGCTAGGATCAGAGGGGCTATCCCAGTTCAGAGACAAATACACAGGAACAGAGAGCAGAGGGTGAGATAGAGAGATATCCACCAACTTCCTTTGCGGCTTTGGGGTTTCCCGCTGCTGCAATGCAATTGGTGTGGAGCAGAGAAGCCCTGCTCTGGCTTGGTGCATGCTGGCAGCAAGTTGGGCTTGAGCACAGATTCTGTGGAAGGTTGCAAAAAAAAGAAAAAAAGATGGAACTGGCCCCCAAATTCTGCTTTCTGAGAAGCGTAGCTTTCCCATTTAAGAAAAAACAAGTTTTGGGCCTTATGAATGGTATAGGTACTCAGACTGAGAGACAGGAGTCCAGCCGTTAGAGCAGCATGTTAGTGTCCTGTTCATGATATGGAGCAAAATTGGAATATAGGTAGTCCACATTTAGCAACTGTCTCATTTAACAACTGTTCACAGTTACGACAGTGATGCAAAAATAACTTTGCAGCCAGTCCTCACATTTACAACCTTCGTAGGTCTGTAAGGCAAAGAGAGCTGAAGTCAGATCATAAGCACAGTCACGGTTTCACTTAGCAACTGCTTTGCTTAATGACCAAGTTGCCAATCCCAATTGTGGTTGCTAAACAAGGACAACCTGTAATGGGAGAGAATAAGAAACATGTGCAAGGGTTTGTTCACTTGACCTAATGAGTGAGCTGGTGAGAAAAGGCAACTCCCCCTGATGCAAAATCTGACTCTGTGTGTGTGTGTGCATACCTAGCAAGCCTGAATAAAATATGAACTTTAATAAAGATATGCATTTATTACAAGTATCTATATGCAGAGCATCTCAAGCTTATCTGAGCAACTCTGGTTAAAACCTGGTGATGTTCAAACGTGCTAAAAATCAGACCCTGTAACCCTCAGTCAGAGTGGCTTTTGGCAGTGCTGGTTGGGGATTATGGGAGCAGAGGTCCAGCAAGGTACATGGCTGGGGTATAAGGCTGAAGAAGGCAGAATGAAGAGGTTCTAGTAGCAGGTGATGGGAAGATGGCAGAGATCCTGGGACCCTTTTAGCTTCTCTGTAAACTACAGGCACACTGGGAAAATCATCTGCTATAGCACCTCCTTAGGAATTATTTCCCCCTAACTTGTGGGTTCCTCAAATGAAGCCAGGGTGGAGGCCTGTCAACCAATTGTTTCAGTCCTTGGCAGGCCAACATACAGAGCAAACTGTGGGGGACCTACTGAGAGATACATCAGCTAACTTTGACATAAATTATCTAGGGGTTACCTACTGCTCACCCTGCATGATATATAACCAAAATCCTGTTTTTACATCCTTCATTCTGGGAACTGGGCTTTAAAAAAAAAAAATCATAAAAAGAGACATCCAGAAATCTGCCGGGCAATGTTTCAAAAGTCTGTCCAAATTGCTTTGCCTCCCACATGGCAGAAGAGGACTTTGTGCTCCTTTCTGGCACAGGAACTGAAGCTTTGACAGAAACTGCATAAACTCTCTTTCTTTCACATTTATAGCTGCATAAAACAAGGGGAAGAGAAGGGAGGACTAGAAGGATTTTTTACTAGCCTGGTTATAAACCAATCACAACCCTACACCCACTGACAACTTTACAGACCCAACTCATAAAGGAACCATTTCGTGTGAGGGGTGGTGTGTGTGTGTGTTTTAATGGGGCCTCTTAAAACAAACCAAAATGAACAAAGAATGAGACACCAGCTACCCTCCTCTCTTGTTTAGAGGCATTGATCAACCTTACAAAATACTCAGGGCTCTTACTGTTTGCGATCTTTCAACTGTTTAGGGCAGAAGAGGAACTGTGCAAACAGAACTCTTGACCAATTGCCATGGAAGGCTGGTGATTTAGGATTTCATCAGAGGCCCACTAAATGTTTAGTGCTTCATGAACGGATGGCTTTTGGTGGCCACTTTGGAACTTTCTAAAACAGTGTTGGCTGGCTGGGGAATTCTGGGAGTTGAAGTCCACGCGTCTTAAAGTTCCCAAGGTTGAGAAACACTGCTCTAAAAAGAAGAAAAGTAGGGTTCTCTGTGAAAGCCACAGCACGGAGAGTTGCCATTTCCTGCACTTAATCGTCCCAATGCACTGCTCCCAGATTAAAGTTTCTATTCCCTTCAAGAAGTAAAGTGTTAGCAATATCAAACGAGCCATCATTGCTAGAGAAAATAAATTGGTAGGGAGAACAGGGAGATACATTTCTTGACCTACATCTTCCTGCAGTACAATGCCCCAGTTAATTTGTGGTTCTGATGTTTTTTTTAAGAATTAAATTCAACCATGGGTGCACTTTTCTTTTTCTTTTCTTTCTTTCTTTTTTTGCAACCTGGATATGTCAGTCAGCCAATTCTGTGGAACAACATCTGTTTGAAATCAGTCTGCAAAATGTATGGCTTGCACCGTTGGCATTAAAGGGATAAGACACATTCCTGGTCAACCCTGTTGCTAAAGATGTCGCACATCCTAAAGATTCCACAATGCAAAATTCCACCTGTGATCAGGGAAGGAGGATCCTTGTCCATCCAAATGCTTCCAAGTGACAACTCCAAGCATCCCTTCCCACTGGTCATTCTGAGTCGGACTGCAAAGGGTTGACATTCGGCAGCATCTAGAGGGCCACAGTGACATAGGAGCAAACTTCTGCACCAGAAGAAGCTTCTCCTACATTCTCCAAATCCAGGGCAAAAGTTGGCAACTTCCATTCTGAAAATATATCCATCTTTGCTCATCCATTAAAAAAAAAAAAATTAAAAACCTGCTTATCTGGAACTAGACACTATTTTCTCTTGTTTCAGATCTGCTTTCTTGAGTATTACTAAATGCTTGTGTAAAGGTTGTATTGAAGTTTTTACAAAATGTAAATTTTTGTAAGGATTTTCTGCCCAGAAAGTCTTATTTTATAGAGGAGTGCAAAAACATTTCCACCCCAAAACATTCCATTCTTCTCACCCTACCAGAAATGTTCCTTCAAAACAGAACATTTTGATGGTGAGATTTTGATAGAATAAACAGTTTCAAAGTCTGTTTAAAGATAAAGCAGAGCATTTTAGGGCAGGAATATTTCAAGCTCGACAAGAGTTATTTTCCTTTTCCCTTCCCCTCCCTTTTGGTGGAACTGTATTTGACAATAAGCATTACTGATTATGTTAAGCTACAATGCTTACAGCACATGTATAGGAGAATGAGGCATGTACAAAGTTGTGTAAATGTTAAGTTTTTTGGGGGGGGGGTTCTAAACATGTCAGGGATTTTTTTCTTCTGTTGTATGGTCTCCTGTCCTTGGATGGGAATGGTTAAGGGTGGACTCCTTAACAGTTCATACGCTGACCCCCCCCTGCTCTGCAAATTGGCTTGAACGGAAAAGAGACGTACTGTAGAACGGGGAAATCCCAAAGCCACAAAGGTTGTGTGTGCAATAGTTTGTCCTAGTTTTTGCAATTCCTTATTCCCCTTTAAAGGAAAAGAAGAAGAAGAAAAAAACCAAATAAATAAATAAATAAATGTTATTGGGGGAAGCCCCTCTCATGTCCCCTCCCGTACCCCTCTCCCCAACCATATCCCAAAGCCCCAGCACCATCCTTCCAGACATTGATCACCCTTACCTATTGAGCTGAGGAGTAGCTTGTCTCGACAACACTGCCCAGATAGCTGAGATTAATCAAAAACAAAGCAGTTATCAACATCCGCACGGAGCCAAGCTCCACAAGACATCAGCAAGTCAAAAGGGGAGGGGAAAATCAAAGGAAAAGTGAGGGGGGAAAGAAACCAAGAGACGAACGAACAAACAAACAAACATTGCTGGAGAAAGTAAGGGGGGAAGAAAGGAGAGCTAAAGTGTAGAGAGCTTTATACTCTATGCAACGGGGTTCTAGCACCAAGGACCTATCAACGCTACGGACTGGTTCACTCACTGCAAGTTTTCATCAGGTCAGTCCTCAACTCTTCTTCCCAGAGGATCCTGGGAATTGTAGTTCCATCAGGAGAAAAACGGCTCCCATCCTTAAAGAGGATCCGATGCCATCGTTAAAGGGCAGTGAATTACCCTTTAACCTCTAAGGGAGGCCCTCTTAACATGTTACTTGTGAAGCTACCAGTGCAGATATGAGCACAGAAGTAGGGAAAGCAGCCCCGTCTAGTTCAGTGCTTCCAAAAATTTAACTACAATTCCCATTATTCTTTGAGGGGAGCCATGATCACTAAAGGGACATGAAAGCAAATATAATGTTCATGGCGCAGACATGCTTTTTAGCAAAGGCCCAGGGAAACACTATGCCCTCCAGATATCACTGGACAATATTTCCCATTGTTCCTGACCACTGGGGCTGGGGCTAATAGGAGGCTGAAAATCAACAAGATCTGGAAGGTCATGTGTTCCCCACCCTTGCATCAGAGCAGCCTTCCCCACCTTGCGTGGTGACGTCTGGACTTCAGCCTCCAGAAGCTCCTCAACTAGGGTGGCTTTGCTGAGAATCCTGACATTCATACATCTGGAGGCAGACAGCATCAGAAAGTGACCTCTCCCTGACAATGGGTTTTGGCGTGATCTTGGATCCATGAGGATGAGGTCCATCTTTCCCAATCAACGAGGTGGCTTTCACTGTTTTTTCTTCATTTGCTTTCAAAGACCAAGAGACTGCTCTGTCCTTTTGTGCACATACATCTCTCTTGTCCTATAGGCTGCATCTCCTGAAAGCAGCATCCCATAATTGTGCTGATTGGGTTCTTTAATGAATTAAGAGCTTCCAGGAACCAGAGAGTGTAGATGGAAGGGCAGGACAGGGAGCATTGCAAGGAGAATGAAAGCCAACCTCCCCTGCTACGCTCACAGCACTGCAGCTTCTACTCCCGCAAACTTAGCAGTGGCAACCCATGCTTGTTCCCATCACAAGCAGACCACACCTTCTGCAACCTCCCATCCCTTGCTTTCCCTTTCTCTTGCCCCCTCCCAATCCAGATGGCACAACGCCCCACTCATTTCCAGAAGGCCCAGGGGATCCAAAGGGAAGAGCAGGAGGTCCAACTCCACTACGTCAAGAATCAAACAAAAAGCTGCTTCAACAAAGACAACCAAGATGGGAAGTACTGCCATCAGACAGAGGTGCAGAGGAGAGAAGGAAGAGACAGAAAGAAAGAACACTTTGCCTGGTGCAACGCTGGTATCTGGAAAACCAGCTGCTGGAGAGAAGACCAGCTCCAATCACCTTTCATGGTCAGGATCCGAGAATGCTGACTTCAGTGTGTTTGGGTTGGATTGGGGCTCTAGGTTGACTTTGGGTTTTTAGGTTTCCCCCTCTCCTGACAAGCTGTTCAGGGGCTAAAGTCCTGTTTGCCTGCCTGGCCCAAAGCTGGGGGCAGAGCTTGCAGCACCCCTTTTGGAGATGAGGAGGGTAAAGTGGCTTGGGTAGCCTTCTTTCAATCATGGAGGATAGCCAACCCTCTTGGGAAGGGGGAAAGGATGTGAAAAAGGCAAAAAGTAGGCTTTAATGTCCCGGGAAAGTAAACAGTCAGGAACTAGAAGAGGAAAATATCAGTAATTTCTAGAGTTCATTCACCCCAGCGCTCCCAAAACCTCACCCCGTCCTCCCCCAAAAACTCCTGATCTGGAATGCTATTAATTCTGTTCATCCCAGCCCTCAGCCCCAAGCCAGAAGCAAGCTCGGAGTGGGATTTCCAATGGAAGGATGGGGGGTGGAAAGAAGTGGGAGTTTCAGGTAACAAGCAACGCAGAACCAGAACTAACTCAAAGGTATGGCACCCCACCAATCTAACCTGCTGAGCTGAGCAATGACAGGCAATGCTCTTGCCCCAACAGTGCAAACTGGACTTTTAGAATTGGTCATCTCCAAAAAAGATGCTGCAGGGTGTCTAGATCAACTCTAAGGACTCCATTGATGGTGGCTGGGGAAGAGCTTTAGGGAAGGGGTGGGAGCAGGTGAGGTGGGAGGGAAAGAAGGGCTGGGTAAAAAGGAAGGCAGGCAAATTCCACTTGTACGTGCACACCCTTACCCTGAACTGGTTGTCGGTGTCAGCTCTGGCCTATGGATTTCCTCCCCAGTCCTCCTTGGCGAGGAGATCTGTCCGAAGACGTCCATGGATTCCATGGGCAGGGAGGGGCAATGAGAGGGGGGAAAGCCGGTGGCCAAAGAGGTGAAGGCCATTGTTGGTCGGAAGCTGGGGCTCCCTCCCCGACTGCTCTGGGCAGGAGAACCGGTGGAGGGCGTCGACTTGCGTGAGAAGCTGACTGCTGCCGGGGGCTGCAAGGTGATCTCCGATATTTCTGCCTGCTGGATGAGGCCGGGTCGTGGTCTGGCACGGGCTGTCAGCTCTGGGGAGCTGGTGCGGGAACTGAGGGGGCTTTGAGTCAGGGGTGAAAGCCTTGACGGTTGCAACACCACCTGATGTAAACTGGGCTCCACCCTCCTGGCTTGCCGAGGGCTTGGCCGAGGTCTCGGTTGTGGGTCGTACCACCTTGTGTCTAGGCCAAATGTGCTTGTGCTGCTGTGGCTGACTGGCTCGGACGGCCCATGGTAAGGCAACACTGGTATTCCCATGCCTTGACTGGTATGTCTTAGCTGCCCTTGGCTCACCATTGGTTGCATAGGTTTGTCCTGCCATTTCGGGGTGGTGGTGGTAGGCATCACGGAAGGTTGGCTCCTGCTGGGTGACTTGCCAGCCCAACTCTTTGGTGCCTCCAGAGCCAGAATGCCAGGGTAGGACGCAGGAACCTGGAGGGAGGAAGGCGGAGGTCCCCTCGGAAGACTGGCCTGTGGCTGCACGCTCTCAGACATTTCGCACGGATGGAGCTGGTGAGGAAAGAGGATGGGCGAGGACTCCAGGCCGCTGAAAGGAAATTCTGCCCTGCCCCATGGCTCAGGGGACCGGCCCCCCGTTGGAGTCTGGGTCAGGGGCAGTGTGCTGTTGGAAGCATTCTCTCCATTCTCCTCAGGGATGGTGGGGTGGCCAAAAGGTCCTTCTGGGTGCAAAGGAGGGGAGGACATGACGGAGCTAAGAGGGCTCACCTCTGGCATATAGAAAGGTGGAGGGTCCATCTCCCCGGGGCTGCTGCTGCTGAGGTAACCATAATACAGGCCATGATGGAATGGCCGGGGGCCTGGGGGCCGGGCCTGGCCAGTGGCTTGGAGGGCCCCTGTTCCCTCCAGGCCCCGATGGAATCTGGGACTGTATGCTGGTGGCTGCAGATAAGACTCCTGGCTGGAAGAAAGAGGGGTCAACTGGGACTTGAGGGCCACAACAGAGGGAGGCATTGCAAGATCATCATTTTCTTCATCAGATTGGCGGAACTCGGGGTACATGTCTGTCTCCTCCACAAAAGGGAAACCTTCGATCCGGCGGGACTTGAGTGAGGGCTCCATCTCTGAAGGGTCCATGACAAAGCGGCCATCTGGCCCACGGCTGATGAGTTCAATGGGGGTGGTGGCCTCGGCTTCAGCTTCAGCTTTGGAAACACTGTACTTCTTGCTGCTGATAGCCCGTTTGGTCCTCTTGTAAAGAGACAGCTCCTTCTCCTTGCTAGGGCTGAGCATGCGCTTCCCAGCTGGACCTTGGTCATCAGAGGACTCGGAAGGGGGCCGTAGAGTACGGATGCTCTCAGGACTCACCTTGCCAGAAGACAGCCTAGGGAGCAGGAATGAAAGAAAGGGGGAAGATCTTGGAAGAGGAATAGCACCACCTGAAAAATATCTCAACAAACCTCAGGACATGAAAATATGACTTAGAGCGGTACAAATCATTCAGAGAGCAGCTCCGAGCAAAGAGTTGTATCAAGACTGCACATGGCTTTAGAATGATTCAAAGCACTGAGACAACAATGTTTTCAGCACTTTGCAGAGGGCCTTTCCAGGTCAACTGTATATATCCTGAACACAATACCGCTCACACACATACTTTTTTGAGGGGAGGCAATGTTAGCAATTTTCCCCAGCTTCACGTACGGAAGGCAACAGATCCACAGGTTACTTTTCCTTCAAGGCAATAATGTACCTGTTAAAATATACTCCTGAGAGTGTTACAAAATCAAGGAACAACTAGACCATGAAGATTTTTCCCCAATTTCTGACCATGAATGTCAGGTTTTGAATGAAGGCAAACTCATTAAAGTACCATGGACTTCAACAATTAGCACAATAACAAGATCTAACTAAGATCAACATCCTCTTCAAGTTCTTAGGACTGCAGGATCAGCTGTTCTCCTCTGTGCACCCGTTTTCTATGTGCAAGGAGTTGCTTGAGGTGAAGCACTGAAATAGCATGCACCCTTACCATTTCCAGCCTGAAAGTCAGAAGAAACAGCCTCTGATTTTGCTGCAGTTTGGACTCCGAAATGTTCAACTAAAGCCAATCATATTCTGTTTCCTTTACCTTCCTCAGCTTATAGATTCTGCATGACTGTCTAGAAGATCTGCATGTTGGAGCTCAAGGCATTAGGAGAACCTCAAGCTGGAGAAGGTTGATGTAAACAGTGCCCCTTTTGGCTAACCATCCAATGAATTACAGTTTCTGCACTCACAATGCAAAATACTTACGGAGACTCTAGACTCTTCCTGCAGTGGGTTATAGAGAGAGGTGGGTCTGCAAAGCAATAAAAAGCAGAGGGTGGGGAACAGATCATTACAGATCTATCAGTGAGAAACTATCTTCCTTAAATATTCAACCCTGATAGAATAAGGAACTGTCTTTCACTGGTGGAAAGTTAGCATTGGCTTTGCAAAGAAAGATTCCTGTTAATGTGTTTTCTACTTCCTTCCCACACTAAGGAAAATATGTTTTTTCTCACGTGTGACTTCAATGGAGGAATTCTTGCTCTTCATAAAAACCAAACCTTCCTTCAGAGGGGCAGATCCCACATACAGATAAACCACTTCAGGGGCATCTAAGCCAGAATCTTTTCCCTTGACTTGCAGTATTTACAGAGGAGTGCTTTATATATTTATATTATATTATATTATATTATATTATATTATATTATATTATATTATATTATATTATATTATATTATATTTATAAATAAATATAAATAGTGCTGCATACACTCATAAATGCATCCAGATTTCCAAGTAAATGGTATTTCAGTGCCGTAAGAGATTTCTGGGAGGCTGGAAGCAACGGAAGGGTGACTAGATATAAAGAATCAAGTGACAGAAGGTGAGCCAGTTGGCAGATTATCTCATAAATGACAACGTAATCCAGGTAGCAAGACATTGGGGAAGCGTTTCAAACCATTCAGAGAAACTCCATCTTAATTCATTTACTCTAAATGAGTTTCCAAGAGTCTGTATTTACCCCAGCCTAGCATTACAGAGACCTTGCTGAGACCTGTGTAGCTTTTTCGGTCTTGACCTCGTCCACTGGTGTGGGTCTAAACCAGGGCTGACATTAACGTTCTTTTTCTAAGTATTTCTTTATTTGCATGGTTTAACCAAATACGAGCCTTATCTGCAGTATGAAACGACTTTTCCAGAAAGAGACTTATCTCTCATCTGCAGTTTGAGGATTAGGGTTTATTCCAGCCTCAGTTTTGCACCGCTTACCCCTAGGGCGTTTGAGATTTTCTTTGGATGATCTTCCTCAGCGGAAGTCCACAAAGACCTCACCAGTCTAGGCTAAGAAGCCTGTGTTTTGACAATTACATACCTCAAAGAAATGAGGGAGCGGCAGATCCAGGGATCTTTTTAACAATCGTGATGATGCAGCAGAACTAGCCCGTTGAAGAGAAATATATGCTATAGCCTTCCCCGAAGTGATGATGTCTTCTAGATGTGCTGGATTTCAAATCCCATAATTTCCAGACAGCGACACCACACACAGCACCACAATTCACAGCACCACAGGGTAACGTAACCTCCCATACATGTCAAGCAACTGTATGTAGCCCCTTAAAAGCCAGAGGTGCATTGCCTAACATTATGATTAGATGGACTTTGGAAAAGGAGATGCATCAGAAACCAGACATCTTAAAATCTGGATTGAACATACATTCTCTTACCTGAAAGACAAATGAAAATTTATTCTGGGATGGCTTCTACTCCCCTTTTGCAAGCCTGCCTACCTTCGCAGTGAGAGGCTTAACCAGCAGAATCAGCAGGAAGGGCCTCACCTTTTTTGCGTTTGAGTTTCCGTTTGCGCTGCTTGTTGACAAAACAGGCCGCCAACGTGCTGAAAAGAATGGCGGCAGCGAGGAAACAAATGGTAGCAACGATGCCCGCCAGCACGGGACGCGCCAATCCTTCGTCAGTCAGATCTGGCTGTGGAAATATGTCTGGGTGGAAAAGAAAATAGGAGACGTGGCTAGAATTAAGGTTTGGACAATGCCTGCAGTGAGGCATAGCAGCCCCTCTAGATGGACCAGACTTTCAACTCTGCAGGAAGGCTAAAGCTACTTTCATTAGCTATAGTAACAGAATATTGCAAGTTTGATTCTGCTGCACCTCCTTCCCTTTCTTATACTCCAGTGAATTAGGGAGGTGTCCATCTGAGCCACTTCCAAATGTTTCTTTTCTCCGGACTTAAAAAACGTTCCTTTTGCCTAGGTAATGGTTCCTGCATATTTCCGTGAAGGTCATTTGCTTACTCTTTACACATAAGAGATAATGGGAGATTGCAACTTTCTCCAAAAGAAGAGGAGGAATTTCCTTTGGGGGGCTTTCAACCATCCATGTACCCGGATATGTGAGAACGGTTGAAAAATGTTAAATAACTTTGGACAAAATTCATTACTTCAAACTCCTCTGGAGGTAGAAGAGGGGTTCGATGCTACCCTTGAAGGCAAAGATATCCTTAGGACAAATGTTTTCATGAATTGTTTGTCCATTTTATCAGATGCATGAAACGTGATCCTCAGTTGGTATGCAAATATTCCTAGTTGTGCACAAGCTCCTGAATACAAATAATCCTATCAATGGCTGCATTCTCTCAAATGTTATTATTCATATTTTGGGGTTCATAGTGTTAATTTCATTTAAACAGTAACAAAAGGGGGAGAACTTCCTAGGGGCATCTGCGGGAGGGGAGGGTGAAAGGGGGACAAATTACAAGAGCAACGTTGCACTGTTGTACATCAAGCGCTTTCTCATGCATGTACAAAAGGGCAAAATGAAGCTACTGTTATTTTTTTGAGGAAAACATCACACCCTGCAGATATCTCTGCTACTAAGAGTGGAGAACAGCCTTCAAAATGCTAATGAATCTTGGAAAGTGAACATTTTAAAACACGGCCCACAGTGACCCATAGCAATGGAAATCAGAAGCAAATGGCATAGCCTTCCTCAGGACTGCTGGCTCCCAGTTTGGCTGGGGGGATCTTAGCCTATGCGCTCTCAGAATCATTTCTTCAACTCATATCTTCTTCACCACCTGATGGACTACTGCAACACGTTCTTCGTGGGGCTGCTTTGGAAGATGATCCAGAAGCTGCTGCTGACACAAAATGCAGTGGCAAGGCTACTGGAAGGATAATTCCACCAAAATAGAATTCCACCAGTCTTAAAGTTGGTGCACTATTACCAGTAGGTTTCCAGGCCCAATTCTAAGTGCTGATTGCTACCTCTAAAGCCCTAAAATGGCACAGCACCAGGATATATCAGGGAATACATGGTATAAAACTGGGTTACTTGAGAGACCACCCTCTCCCAAGAACATTTGCTCGGCCTACAGACTCCAACAGGCATGCTCCAGGTTCCTTCTTTTCAATTTTGTCATCCTAGGGGATGTAGGAAGCCTGCCTTTCTGCAGTTGCTCCTGTTCTCGGGAATGATCTTCCCCCCCAACATACAACAGGCCCCAACTCTTCTGACCTTTAGAAAGGTGGTTAAGACCTGGCCCTTCCCCCAGACATTGGGGGCTACTTGAGAAAGAGCCCCTTTTTGGTTGTTCTGTTATGTTGTCTGGTCATCACTTTATATTTTGAATGTTGTATTTGTATATCATTGATGTTTAATGTTACAAGGTTGGGGATGGGGGTGGTTTATTGTTTGTTTTTTATGCTGTGTGTTACCCAGAGTCACAGTTTGAGTTGGGTGGCCTTATACAACTTATCAATAAATAATAATAATAATAATAATAATAATAATAATAATAATAATAATAATACAATACATTGCCAGTATTCAATTCGCCCACAAAGTCCAGTCACCTAGAAAGGAGCAATGGAAAGTTTACCCTCTGCATAGTACATGTGGGGTCGCTTTCTCTGTAGTACCCTCCAGTTTGGGGCATACCCATCCGTCAGAAAAATGGGCAAATTGTAATTCTGCAAACAAGTTAAATCTTTTTTATTTCACCATGTCTCCACTCCAGCTGACAGATCGCGGGCATTTATCCTGGGTTTTGATTTTGAATGTTTCTGTTTTTAACACTGGTTTTATGTTTTTATTATTATCGTTTGGACTATTATTAGTCATCTTCTTTGTTTTGATGTTGTAGCCCACTCATAGTCCTTTGGGACTGAGAGGAGTCTGAAGTACCGTGAACAAATAAGTAACAAGGAACAGCATTTATCAACCAACATTCAATATATCATCACAAGACAGAAGCAAAAGAAACACTCTCTATTCTGATTTCAACCAAGGATACAGACCACTAACATAATCCTTATAACAAGGGTAATACAAAACTTTCTTAGTTTCCAATTTCCTGAAATGGAATATATATATATCCATTCATTCATTCATTCATTCATTCATTCATTCATTCATTCATTCATTCATTCATTCACATGTTCCTGGGGAAAAAGGCAAAGAAAATGGTAAACAAACATCTCAAGAGTGTGTCACAGAATAAAGGTTTTTCATGTGTTTCTTCCCCCCATATATTCAGCCTTAGACAGGGTTAATAGCCAAAAACTGCATGCTTCCTTGTGAACAATATTTCAGAGGGGGCTTTGCATTGCTCAGATAATAACTGTTGGGGGGGGGGGAGTTGCTATGTGGCCTTGTGTGATAGGAAGAGCCAGAACAGCTTCAGCCAGACTTGATACTTCTCATTTACACAACCGCACTTGCCAAGAAGAATATCCGTGCCAGAAGATTCTAGCATAGGGAACACATCACAAACATGGATATGTGCCCAAGTTTCCTGTACAGAGAGAAGGCTGAATATTTTGCAGAGGAGGAGAAACTGAGAAGCAACGCTTCCATATCCTGCATCAAGCCAGTTTTCAAAAGGAATTGGTTTGAATCGAACTGAGCTACATCATTCCAATTAATGCAATATCTTTCAATACATTTGCTTCCTTGCCAGCACCTAGCTAACCTTGGTTGCTCTCAAAAAATTAAGCAGTCTTTCTGCTTAGGACTTCTCTGGTTAGAATTTAGACATCATGAAATCCCAAGGATGAAGGGTAGATTTGAAAATTAAAAAAAAAAAAATTAAAACGGAAGGAGACAATGGCAATTTACTTCTGTACCACTGCCAAAAAACCCTATATCAACTAATCTACCTAGTTGCCAGGAGTTGACTTTGACTTGATAGGACTTTATAACAGGACAAGTGATAGTTCAGTGATATTTCACTTGTTTTGATATAATATGAAGTGTTTATGAAACCACTGAAATAAAACTGATGGGCAACGTATTGTCAAACTTAAACACCAGATATCTGTCTGTCAATCTGGAACCCACCAGTGAAATTCTCTTCTTTTATCCCCATCAACAAACAGATGGAAAATAAAGTGTGTTCCAAGTTAGGAAGAAGGTGAGGAGATAACATCTCTTGACTGAAGAATCGTTTTAATATCTGGGGGATCATGGCAAAGGAGTCCCTGTTCCTAGAGATGATCTCAGAACTGGATTAGATTCAGAGGGCAAAACACCTGCCTGAAAAGGCAAGAAAAATCATTGCTTACCTGTGCTAGAGACTCCAGCAATATTGCTGGGTTCACTAATTAGACCTTGCATGACAGCCAAAATTCGGAACTCATACCACGTGTCCTAGAACATGAAACATGCATGGGTCATTAGTCTTAATTATGCTGATGGAAACCAATGTCATCACCATTCAAGGTGACAAATGATTCCCGGGGAGAGGGAGGGAGAGGGCCAAAAAAAAAAAAAAAAACCCTCATAATTGTACTGAGTTGAGCTACCTTTATTAAGTAGAACAGCCTTATTCAGCTGGCCACCCTCTGGATGTGCTGGCCCTACAGAGCCTACAGTTCCCCAACAGCATGACCAAAAGCAATCCACAACTAAAATGGAGAATTCAAGGTTCAAGGAGGCAGAAGCAGAGTCCATAGGCTGCTACTTTTTTCACCTTGGTCCAAACTCTAGGACCTCTGGGAAGGTGACACGTGTAGCATGAAGCTGCTGACTACAGTTCAACTGCAATCTTCTATGCTCCTACATGAAAACAAGTCCTACTAACTCAATAGATTTACTTCTGAACAGGATTGCAGTAAACGCTTTTCCCTGTGGATCCGTTCAAGCATGCATTCATGTCAGTTGTTTACTTATTAATTCACATTCTGATTTACTTATCATGTTATTTATACCCTGCCCTTCTGCCTTGAAAAGAGTCCCGTAGGGCAGCTTCTAACATTAAATATACATGATGTACCATCACTGACATAATCACAAAAGATAACAGGACATGTTCAAGCAGCACAGATGAATTCAACAAAAGCAAGGGCCAAATCCAGGTAGGACAAGATGACTTAGTATCAATGCCCCCACAAGATTATTTAAAACTAAGAAGGGGGGAGCAGAACAAAAGAGGAAGTGGGAGGGGGCTGCTTGAATGGTTTTTCTTATAGACACTTCTTTTCTTTCTGTTTTTTCTTTCTTTTTTAATTTTTTAATTTTTTTGTTAATCATTATGTAAAATCTCTTCTTTTGAATTCTCACTTCAGTCCTTAGCTCAGTGTAAAGCTTATGCAACAGCAATAATAATATTTTTTTAAAAAAAAATCAATAACATGAATAAGTTAGGGATTACACTGCTCTGTAGGTAATTGTATGTATGTATTTCCAGTTTTTTTCTGCTTTTTTTTTTCTTGTTGGTTTTTACTTAACTAATCAAAATTAAAAATGTGGAAGAAAATATTATTTAAGCCAAACAGATTAACTCTTTTGGATGAAACAATTTTATTTTTCAGTTATCTGGTATAACTTGTTCACACATAGACAGTAGCATTATTTTAGCATGGGGATTCTTAACTTTTTTGTTCTTAACCTTTCAACAGTCTGGTGAAACCTGGGGAGCCCCTTTTATGAAAAAGGTATTTAAAAGCATAAAACAAAATACAGAGATACTGTATAGATTGTATTACAAAGGAAACCAATTATGCTCAAAAACAGTTATCAAATTATTAAAAAATAACAAATATGTAATATAGCAATTTATGTGTGTCTTCATTAATCCATTAAATTGATGATAAGACAATACCCTTTTTAGAGTTTAATTGTTTTAGATCATGAGGTTTGTTGAAGTTAATAAATATTTGTAGTCTGGAGGCCATAAATTACTTTGTTGCCTACAAACGTTATTGAATGAAAAATTTCAGTTGGAGGTTGGGGAAAATAAAGTTGTACTTTCCCATCCAAGTTCAAGGATCCCCTGAAATCTATCCATGGAGTCCCAAGGGATTTGTGGGCCTCAAGATCCTCTGCTCTAGTGATTCAGTTCTAAACATCTATATGTGAATCAATGGTCCCATTTCCATCAAGGTTCCATTCAGTAAAGACTGGATTTTCTAATGATGATGATCATCTTGTGATCTTGTTACTGTTTTTGTCCAAATCTACCGAAGTATTACACTGACAGGGTAGCCCTGCCAGGGAGAACCTATATGAAACAGCCTGTTTCTTTCAACATCTATACTTTGAACATGCAGGTTTACCCATTTCCCACCAAACCTATTTTTATCTATATAGCCTGATGGAGAGATCCGAAGACCTCCAAAACTTCCCAAGCTCTCAGTTGGGCCAATTAAGCTACTGCCCTAAAACAGCTTTTCCCAACTTGCCTGTTGGGAAATCTCATTGTGTTGGGGTATAGTTCCTCAAATTCCCAGCTTTTATTCCCAGCAACTTGGAATATGAGGTATCGCATCAAGCTTACGTTTGTCCTATTCCATCAAACATTGTTGGGGATGATAGGACTAGAGTCCAAAGGTTAGAAAAAAGTTACTCACCATTTTCCCAGAATTCCCACTGACCTGAGTCAAATCCTTGGCAAAGAAATCACTGTCGCTCCCTAAAATGGCATCATCCAAAATCTCCCATCTTTCTCCAACCCGAAACTCCATGATATACCGGTCAATTGGAAAGCTGTGATTGGCTGGAGGAAGCCATGACAACAGAACTCCTTGCTGCGTCCGATTAGCTGTTAGGCACCTTGGTGGAGTAACCAGCACCAGGGGTTCTGGAGTTGTGACAGGGAATGCTGAAGATATTGTTTTTAATGAAAACAAAAAAGAGAAGGAGGAAAAAAGTAAACACTCCATGAACACATTCTCAGGGTGGGAAAGGACTGTATTAATAGCATTGATTTCTAGTTCTGGAGGACACATTTGCAAATGTGGTTGGCTACCATTCTTTTAAATGGATCCCTCTCTTTGGCCGAATGTAAAACTGAACCATTTCTGAGCCAAAGGTCCTTCTCAACAGATTGTCAGGCCACTACTGATACAAACAGAACCACATATTTTTAGCATTTTAAGGTAGGAACCACTGTAAAACTGTAGTGGCAATCCTACAATTCAGGCTTGAACAGTTTAGAAAACTAAAGCCTCTTCCAATTCTCCTTCTCCCCAAAAACAAGAAAAAAATAGACCCACCACAGTTCACACCAGTGTCCCCCACTGTGGCTCTTGGGATCTCTGGCACCCAGCCACCAAAAGGTTGCCCATCTTCTCAAACATCTTTCTCTGGAATTTCTGACTCCCTTTCCACTTCCATTCAGATCCTTCTCCAATCCTTCCTTCTTTGTGACCTCTTTAACTTAATTTATTTATTGTAAGTGGCCCTGGGAAAATGTGGTTTTGAAGAGTGGCAGACAAAGTCTCAAAGTGGAATAAAAGAAATAAGAGATATTTTCATCCCACTTTTTCTCCAGGGGCTTAAGACAGCCTACACAGGACATACCTCCCTCCATTTGTTCTAGCACAACAATCCTTTGAGGCAAGTTGGGCCAAGAAGTGCTAATAGCCCCAAACCACCTTGTGAACTTCCATGTCTGAAGGTGGCCTTGAACCTGCATCTCTGGTACTAATCCAGCACCATGATCACTGCATCATATTGGCTTTTTGTTCCTCATGTCACCACTATTCTATATGTCCCTTTCTATCCAGTATCTGCTGCTGAAGACAATTGCTTCACTCTCCCCAATGGTAGAGCTGGCCTGCTTAGATTATTTTGTGATGTGCTATGAACAAATGCTGGGCCTGTGCTGCATATGTGAATCATAATTCCAAATCTGCCAATAGGGAAAAAGGAAACTGATTTCTCAGAAAGAAGAACAGAAGCCTTTGTACAACCTACCATTCTGTGAATAGAACAATGGAACATTCCATTTCTCTTCTGAATCATACCCATCTAGCCATACTGAGAGCGGTCCAGACGTTTTCCAGAAATTAATCTTTCATCCCAAAATAACGCTATGTCTGGAACACCATGAGCAGCTTCCAATTCTGGAATGCTAATTTCTAGAAAACTAGGGACCATGCCCAGAACTCTGAAAAGTTTCATCCTGGAACAGTAGGTTTTGCACATACCCTACCTAGAAATTTGCTGAATAGGTACAAGGAAACAAGGATGGTGGGAAGCATTCATCTTCAGGGCTCACCTAAAGTATTTACAGTGACCACCTCACTGAAGGAGCTTGTGCCCAGCTTATTTTGGGCCAAGACACTGAACTGATAGGCGGTCTCTGGTTCTAGGTTATCCACGAGCAACCAACTGGGGCCACTCGGTACTGGAAGAGAGAGCCAATCATGAGGTCCGAACTGTGCCCTCTTCATCCTAGAGAGATTGAAAAAAGACAATCCAAGGAGCAGGTTCTTCAGAGGAAAAGAATTTGGGGCGGGGGGGGGGGGAGGACAGAAAGAAAGAGAAAGCAGGTGGAAAGGGACAAAAAAGGGAAAGCAGAGATAATTTCTTAATGAACAATGGACTTGTTTGGGGGATGGTCCCGATGGTAACCAGGATCCTATTTAAACACACACACACACACACACACACACACACACACACAGATTTTTAAAAACTGCACCAATATAATCTAAATTCCATGATGAGAAAACCTGCATTTGGTGACCTGAATAATCCATCCCATTTGCATGTTGATTTCAGTCTGCATCACTTGATTCTGCATCACTTGATTCTGTATCACTTGATTACAAGGAGCAAGGGGAAAAGAACAAAAAAGGAAATCTTGTCCTTAACATCCTCCAGGATCATGTCTCTTATTCTGGCTTTAGGCTGATGCCATTTAGACATGTGGTGCCCACATGCTGTCAAGTGTTTTTTTTAAAATCTGGATTAGATACTTGGTTATTTTAAAACAATGGAATCTCAAGTGGGTGCAAAGGTGTAGCCTGAGGCTTTTCTACTTCCTCGTATCTAGTAAGTCTGGGTTTTGATATCACAAGGTCTACATCCTATATTTATTCTTGATTTACGACTGTAGCAAATTGGTAGGAGGCAAACGGGTAGGAGAATGAAGCCGGGTTCTGCTGGTTTTCTGAAAGACAAGCGCAGATCTTGCTTTTCAAAGGGCATGACTAATGAAATTATGAAAGCTACAAACAGCGCAATAATGACCAGAAATTTTATGTCTGCACACCAGTCTCCTGCTGCCCATTGGTATCTCATCATAAACTTCTGATTATTTGACAGGGCACATGTAAACATCCATTAGGGGCGACTCTCTTCACAGCATAACACCAGCTCAACTGACAGACACGTAAGTGGAGCCCAGGATGACTCATATGTCCTCAGCACGGCGGCCAAATTAACCGCTGAGCTGAATGTTGCCTTTGGTCATGCTCACCTGCAAAGCCACTTCAGCAACGGTGATGTTCAAGTTACAGTTTCATTCATTCTGGCTCCAGTCCAAGCCAAGGCCATTGAAGATAAAACATTGAAATAACTGAACGGGGATTGTCCATTTACTTGGAAACTTTCTTTGGCACCGTAAATGCTACAGAAGGCCTAACACAGCTACTATAGAACAGAAATTGTTGAGGGCTGCAAGGGTGCGAGTGGTTTAAAGAACCAGAAAAGAATCAGAAAAGCTGAGCAGGGAGAAAGATTGAACATCAGCATGGAGGAAAGGGGTATAATTCCATATCCTGCTCAAGAACCATTCTAAGGCATGCCAGGGGCCCCACACTTCCAGTTAAAAGTGGGGGAGGCTATTTTAAATACAAAGTGAATTAAAATAGAAATAGATGCAACCATCACAACCCCTTTCCATATATATATGTAAGAGTGTCTGGTTTCTTCCTCATTAAAAATTACAACTGGGGTCAGGACTCCGGCTTTTGAAGGGCCACGTATAATACAAAGGGATCTCAGATTGTGTAATTTTGAGATAGGGAATGGTGTTAATTTCAAATCCTTGAAATTAACCCCAGGATGGATCAGCTCTGGTAGCCTTCAAAGTGTAGTTCTTCCAGGAGCTGGAATAATATGGTGTTTCTGGCATAACATCTCCTTGGAAAGGCTATCTTTCTGGCCTCATTTTTGTCAAGGAGGCATCTGGGAGGTAAAATACTACCATTCCCAATCTTAACTCCAGGTCACCCATCCCTGCTTACACAGCATCTTCTTCCTGACCACCACCTTCAGTTGTTTAACTGAACACCTACTAGGTATAAAAACACTACCAATTTCTTCAGACCTCCCTTGCCTCACTTCTCTCTTCTCTTGCCTGAGCTGCCTTCTGGGACCAAATGTTGGCCTTGCTCCCACAATGTTCATCTAGGTTTTTGTTAGATACCATGGAGACATTTCCACATGTGTCACTACCAGTTGAGATCTACACGGGTTCTAGGCTGCAATCTCATCTCAGGGAATGCTACTGTGAACCTCAGCAACCCTGACTAAAGCTCTGCAAGAAATAAACATCCTCTCAAGGCCCTGAGAACCTGAGACAGTCTGGAACAGATTGAGAGTCAGTCTGGAACCAATTCTCTAAAAACAGAAGAACCCCAAAGGATTCTTACCCCTTAGGACCTTCAAAGCAAGCAAACTTCGTATGCCCCAAACCCGGCTTAGACACCAAGGCTGCTACCAGAAAGAGCTACCATCTAACAATATCATGTGACTGCCCAAGCAAAAAGTCACAAACTTCATTTTCAAAACACATTAACTTGGGAAAAAAAGTTAATGAAGATATTCCCAATTTCTCAATAGTACAGTAGAAATCAATTGCCAAGGAAGTTGGCGGGAAGCTGGAGAAGGTTTTCCTCCATCATCAGACATGGAAGCTTAAGAAAGGCTGGTAGTTAAATCACTCCCTTCTCATGGACATTTTAATCACAGAGATGGTGATTACTTTTGTTCCCAAAATCTAATTTTCCAGCAATGAGGCTGGAGTTTTCTCCCCCTCTCTCTCTCTCATCTCTCACTTCCTTCTTCCCTTCATTTTGTCCTTCCACACAATTGCACAGTCCCAATTTTTTTTAATGGATTGCTTATGTGCCATCAAGTCGTTTTCGACTCCTAGCAGCCACTTAGACAGATTTTCTCCAAGACGATGTATCCCTAACCTGTTCTTTCAAATCTCCCAATGGTGCACTCATCGCCACTGTAACTGAGACCATCCACCCCATCCAAATTTCCTTCCCTCCTTCCAAAAATCAAAACAGTTCTTTGTTATCATACTTGTGTATCTAATATTTAAGTTTCCAGTAGACTTCACCTGGTCAAATGGGGTGCAGAGAGGGCACAGAGACAGAAAGAGGAAAGAAGGATAGGAAGAAAATCGACAACATAATACAGAAGGCCATGGACATAGCCTTACTTCAGCCAACTGAGAGAATGTCAATCAGCTTAGAGGCAAACTGGCCACACTACTTGTACCAATTCCACCAAAGGAGATTTGCAGCAACAATAAGGGTTTGAAATGGCAATATCAGTCCAATGTCTTATCTAACTCACCTACTGCTGTCTAACTTAACTAGCAGCAAAGTTCTAAGTTCTCATTGCTAGTGAAATCTTCTGACTCACCTGCTACTATCTAAATAATAAAACTAATATGCCCCCAAATCTAGGGGAATCTATGCTCCATCCTTTGGGATCTTTTCCACAGAAGCTGGTTTGTTTGCATACACATCATTTGATTAATCAACACCAAAAGGTTTGGTGAACTGACTCAAGGAGTGTAATTTAGAGAAAGGTGAATGGACTTCCCACCATAGGGAATAATCTATGTAGTTTCTGGATTTTTTTTTCCTCTTCAAAAGAACCCCAGCAAAATGCCTTCAGGCCTACAATTGGATTGCTATTTTGACAGCACTCCAGATGTAGGTAGAACTTTATTGGAGAGAGGAATCTTGAACTCTGCTGGAATGCCCTATATCTACTTCTGTAAAACCTGAACAGCTATTTTGGAATACTGAAAAATATTGCATAAGTGATCCAGATACCTTTTTGGCATGACAGCTCTTTCACACTTCCATGTCACTCTTTGATGCTGCAGGTGGGATGTGAAGTGTGAGCCAACCATCAACTTTCTACTGAGATGTGATTTCTAAAATTAAACCCCTACAAAGTAAGAATCTGGACAAGGTAGAGTTGTGATTAGGAAGGGAAAGTTTTCAATCCAAAATGGATATTGGCATCTAGAGCCTTCCAGATTGTGCTAGACCTAACTGTATGGAGGGATGTAAATATTCTGAAGCATAGATCTGGTCTGCCATATTTTAGAGGTAAAATGCATAGTGCGCACTGATGAACATATGCCAATGACCACAGCCTGAACTCTGGAAAATTCCAGTGATTCTTAGCAAATAATGAGATTGGTAGCCTTGGAACACAGCTTCTAAATAACAATTTCTTCCAATTCACAAGAAGGTAGAAGTGAACAACTACATTAACATGTGAAACCTGGCAGCTTTGAAGCTGCTGCTTTCTAGATATGTTGGGAGTGTGTTTCATTGAGGAAGGCTGGGTTACGTAATATATAGGATGTATAGCATACTAGCCCACTGGAAGATTATACAACACAACAGGCTAAGCTAAAATAGGTTTTTGATTAAGCACGTGGTGGAAATCTGTGTTCTTAGCTGTTGTGTGAATCAAACCATCAAGAGATGCCACCCTATAGTTCATTTGGGTACAGCAAGTCACATGAATGTGGCACTGTTAACTCAGATTTAGAAATCATCGTGTCATGTAAACCCAACCATTGTGTTTGAAGGCTTGTGAGGTCTCACTTGCCTGAGACCACAGGTTTGAAGAGGCAATCAAGCCCCTGATGGACCACAGATATGTGGCTGTTGGGGTGCATTCAGTTTCGTGAACTGTGGGACACATTTGTTTTTTGCTTCCTTTCAGGGGAAGAATGGATCAGGACTGGATCTATGTCCTAAAGGAGCTGGGAGGGAGAAAGATAATATCTAACCCTTTACCTCCCCACCAGTTCCTCTGTGGCTGCTGTTTTCCCAGGAACGTAAGCTGCTGTTTGGGTTACAGATCAGGATAACCACGGCAGCCAGTCTAAACCCATTGTCTTTTCATGATACAAATCCTGATTTGGATATTCCTGATGGATTCTATTTCACAGAAAATCAAGCGTACAAGGTCCAAGCAAGCATTTGATAGAATGATCAAGATAGAATGATCTACTTGGAAAGCCCAAGAATAGTAATTTGGGTTCCATCATGGAAGAAAAACAAGATTTAAATGTCACTGATCCCCTCTTCATGGTGGGGAAAGTCACCTCGGGAAGGGATAGACAAAGCCCTGTTCCATATACCATAAATGTCAACTAATCAAGATCCAGGGTGCAAAAATCTCCTTTCTCAGAAGAGATACCTGTGTATTGCTGCTGCACTAGAGCACAATCAACATTCAAGAGAACTCAGTCTGAGAAGGGCAAGGCTTCAAGTCTACTCTTTGCTCTGGCTAACTGGGAAAGAAAAGAAGCAGAGAGCAAAGCATGCTGGGATGACTCACAGAGGGCCGTACCAAACTGAGAATGTCTGTTCATATCCGCCATCATAGCCAGGTTCCCAGGAAACGTTGGCTGAGGTCATGGAAACAGCAACACGCACGTTACTTGGAGCATGGGGACTTGTACCTGAAAACAAGGAGAAAGAAATTAGGACAATCAAGATTAACGCAACAGAGTTTAAACTAGGGTGAAAGAACAGAGGCACCAAATGGATTTCCCCATCAGATATGGATCACTGGAGAGCCCTAATATTTCCATGCTTATTATTTGAGAAAATAAAAGACATCAAGAAACTCGCACGAAGGGATATGAAACCAATGTGGAAAGCAACTAGGATGTCACTCAGTGGAGATGGACTTTCATTTAAAAGAACAAAACCACTTGATTGATAACAAACACAATCAAATATACTGTCAGTATATTGAAATGGAAGTTCTCCAGATAGCATTTTCACTTTCACTGGGAAGCTATTCCTAATAGGTAGCAGAATGATCCAGAGGGGAAAAAGGCAGAATCATAAGCAGGAAGGAACTGGGGGAGATTTAATTGAAAGTGAGAGACAAGAGCCTGGGAAATGCTGTTGCACACAAAATGTTTTTCTGTGCTGCCCAACTTTTTCCTTCAATTAGTTATGGCACCTGCCCTGTAGAACGACCCCCCCACAGAGATTTGACAGGCCCCAACCCTGTTAGCCTTCAAGAAGGATTTGAAGAACTCAGGTCTTAGGACCAGGATGTTAGGAGGACAAGTCCTGGGAGGTGGCGTACCTGTTGTCATGCCCTGACCTGTGTGATTTGTTCTTGTTATTGACTTTATTGTGGTTTTGGGGAAACCATCATCTGTTTTTATGGTTGTCTGCATACTACACGGAATCACATTTTTGTGCACTAAGCAGCCATATAAATCTTTAAATTAAAAAAAAAATCTGGAGCAGAACTATCCCAAGTGTCCATATCCCTCCCCAAGGTTCATCCTGTTGGACATGCCAGCAACGCTTCCCAGCCTCTCATACCTACCGATGACTGTCAGATGGGTGCTCGCCGTGATGCTTGTGACAATGTTGGTAGCAACGCATTCCCACTCTCCGTGGTCATCCTTACTGAGAGATCGGAACTGGAGGCTTCCACTGGGAAGGGTGGTATGCCTACTTCTACTAGGCTTCCCTACCTTGGTCAAACAAGAGAGAAGGCCCAGGGAAGGAAGGAGAGAGGGGGGGAACACACACACATACAACTCAGAGACATGTTGCAAAAACCTGGGCACAGGTTGCTATTGTCTGCTGGGGAGTGGGATGTGACCCTGGACAGGTGAACTCCAAAGCCACAGGATGCAGTGAAATCACGGGCCAAAGAAGCAGAGGAAGATGGGCTCTCACAAAGTGATTTGGATAAGTAAGACAGGGACGGCAAGAGCTGTATAAAGCAGGAGCTGCCGTAGATGGCTTGCAAAGATAAGGGAACGGGCTAATGTAGAGCGAGGAATCTATTGCCCTGATCAGGGTGGGCAACCTGTGGCCACCCGTCACACATTCCTTGCTCCCCTGGCAGCCTTTCTCTGCCCCCTGAGCCTTCCAGAGTTGCTAGAGCCCAAATTTCAGACCATTTTTGGTCTGGAAAGTTTGGGGGAGGATCAAAGAGCAAAAGAAGTGCCTCGAGTCCTGCAGAGGCTTATGCCCTTTTAGAAGTCCTAAAGCTTGGCAATGATGGAGCATAACCACATCTGTCAAGTCCCCTGCAGCCACCAGACAGAGCCACCCACATAAGTCCCCTAACCTCCAGAAGTCAGGAGGGGTGGATGCCTATTTTATAACTAGCTCAGCTACACCATAAACTGAAACTGGATTAGAATCAGAATTTTAATCTCAGAAAGGAGATTTTTGTTAGCCTCGCTCATAGAAGTCCAGTTATCTACCTCCTTCTGAATTGGTGGGAATGCTGGGAAGCCAAGAGGCTTAGACACCTGATCAGTAAGGCTGTGCAAGCTTCTAAATTGATTCTGAAGAAGTGCTTTGGATCTTGGGTGAGCTCAGAGCCTCTCTGCTATTCATGAAAGCAGCCTGTTGGTCTTTCTCATCCGCTTCTTCTGAATCATTCTTGAAGCATGCAGTTCCAGTAGATATTCAGGCTTAAATCACTGTTTCGTTGCTTTAGGACAGCAGAGGGAGCTATATGCCTGTTGATTTTGCTTCCCTTCCATAGGTTAATATCAGTGAAGTCACACTGCTCCTCTAGGGTTCAAAGGTAGCATCTTTCCCATTAGAGGACTGGCCTAGGATGCTATCTAGGGTTACACTTTTCCTGGGACAATAGTTTTGCCACAATGGCAAATGGAAAGAGATTTCCTTCTCCTTCCACCACTGATTCTGTGGTCAGGTTCACACATCTCTTGGAGCCATTTCAATCCATATTTTAATATGCCATCGTGGTCTGGTTCACCCATCACAATGAGCCTGAAATTAAACAAACACACTGGCTGGATTCAGAGATGTTAAACTAGGCTAAAGTGGGGTCAAGCAACTTGTCCATGACTTAGGATGAAGTGGGAACCAGGCGTGTTCTGTCTGCTGCTTGGTAATAACAGAAAGAAAAGGCCAATATTGGTGGAGAGAAGTGGATGGAGACCAAGTGACAGTACAGGATCCAAAGGGTGAAGAGGATGAGGACTTCAGTGGGGCCCAATCTGGAACTACAAGAGTAAGCGGAAACTTTAAAAAACAGCCCAAAGGCTGAACAGAAACGAAGAACTACAGAAGAGAGAAGCCAACAAACCACGCAAGATCAAGGTCAAGCGCTTGAAACTCACTGGATGACTTTGAACCTCTCATTATGTCTCCTGTAGTCTTTCTCACCAGTTGGCTCCATCCACATGAGTACAGTCTCATTGATTAACTCCACCATGGTTTGCTCAATCCAATTTATGCCGGACTTCTGCTCCCATCATCATTCCCAACTCTGGGAGCTGAAGACCAAGGCAAGCTGAGGGAGACATTACAGGGAGGTGGAAGATGTGGGCTCAACACCCCCCAGATGCCAGGATCTCCTTCCCTCTTCAGGTCCCTGATGAAGTCCTAATGGGCTGCAACACATCTCAGATCAAAATCGCAGTGCGGTAGGATGAAGAGGCTGGCCCTACGCTGCCCTGGAATACTTAGAGAAAGACTCTGAAGGGGCATGAGGGGCTGTGATTGCTTTGGGCTCCTCCAAAGTCCCAGCTACACTTCCTCAAGTTCCTATATGCTTCCTGCCAAGGAGCTGGGCTTCCCCCACCCACTTTGTAGGACAGGGCGACAGTGGTACAGCCCGAAGCAAAGCAGCTAACCTGCAGTTTGCTCTTACCGGGACAAAGTGTGGCTTCTCTGTCTGCAATATTCATCAAAAGCCAAAGGCCCTGCAGATTGTTCTGGCAGGCCGGGTACCTTTCTCCAAGTGATGACAGGAAAGGGGTCTCCTGCTGCAGCACAGGGGATCAAGAGCTCCCTCCCTGCCTCTTGTCTGTACTCCCAGCCTGGTAGCACCGTGAAATAGGGTGGGTCCTGTGAAGCCAGAAGGGAGAAGCAGTTGGGAAGAAAGGAAGAACAAAGAACAATTACTATCCAAGGTACGTGGGAAAGACCTTGGGAGACGGGGCCCAGAAATGCTGTCGAGGGAACAGTCCGATAAGAGATGGCATAGCCTGCAGCTGGATAGTGGGCAGGGCAAAAAACTCAGAAGAGACCCTCTCTAGTTCCTCAGGCTGTAAAGGAGATGGGGGAAGAATTGTACTCTCAGACTTGCAAGATTGATGTCGGCCTTGCGGGGTAAACCAGATAGGAATCACAACCAGGTAAGCTAATTCTACTTTATTGTAAGGCTACATTGACAGAATCTTGCAAGTCTGAAAGTACAATTCTCCCCCCCCAATCTCCTTTACACCCCAAGAAATTAGGGAGGGTCTCTTTTTAACCTCTTGTCCCACCCACTATCCTGCTATGGGCTGTGCCCTCTCTTATCAGACCATTCTCTTGGCAGCATCTCTTTGCTCAGTCTCCCAAGGTCTTTCCCACATACTTTTACAGTCTCTCACTGAAAACCTAGAGCTGCCAGCTAATTGCAGAACTTTCAGCCACTTATTATGTTTGTCCAAAGCCAGATGGTGGACAAATGATACTGACTTCCAAGCCATGAGCCATCTAAATGCATGGATAAGGGGGAGCACAATGCTTTCTATGTATGCATTCCCATTTCTTTCAAGCATAAACACTTCCCTACTCAAACTTCACCCCTCGCATAAGCATGCTCTTCACTCACCTGATATACACACTACTGTCATACACACAAATGTGCATAGACCACACTAATATAACAGTTGATCAACATCAAGAAAATTGCCATCCTTCTCTTCTGCAAAAGTCCTCCCCCCACCACGCCCGATGCCATCAATCAAGTAAGCTTGAAGCACTGACTTTTTTCAGCAAGCAGTTGGAATATTTGCACATATTCCATATTGCATCAGCAACAGAGATCATTCTAAAAGAGGACTTCTGATCAACCAAAATCACAGCTTTGTTTTGAAGAAACAGGCATTAATGTTTACTGCAATTTAGGTAATCTCAGTTTTGCTCTGTAAATTGCAATATCTTCCCCTTCACTGGATGAGAGCATTGTAACCAGGTACCAGACCTACCACTGCAAGTTCCATCTTGCTGTTGCACTAGGCAAATCTGCACATTTTGCTAGTACACATGCATGCATGCATGCACAAATTCACACATCAAACAGGAACACATCAACCAATGAAATACCTTCAGTACCAATCGGGCAGGGGGCGATTGGCCCATAGTACCCAGGGCGTTATAAGGCACGCAGGTGTATGTGCCAAGAGCTTCTTCTGTTGCTTCTTCTATTCGAATTGAACCATCTTCCAGAAGACTCCAGCCTGAATACTGCCAAGGCAGTGGAAGAAAGTAGATATTTGCAGACTTGAGTTTCACAGAATAAAGACACCTGGCTGGGGCATGGAAATAGCACCTCATATCAAAACCTCTGGAGAGGCTGAAATATTCTGGTTCAGAAAATATCCATGTCTAAATAATTATAGCTATTGCTTGGACTAGAATCATTCAACCTCCCCCTACAATGCTTTTGATTTGTTGATAGGTGTCCCTCCAGTATTATCTGTAACACAACTATTAACCCATATAGCCTTCATCTTCTCCCCTCACCGCCACCAGCGTTTTCTTCAACACAATTCAGTCACAATGGTTATGATTTCGGGAGGAAGACCACATGGGGAGGATAGTCTTAATACACCTAGACAGAACTTTCAGGAGAAAACAAATACTGTACAGTAGAGTCTCGCTTATCCGACATAAATGGGCCGGCAGAAGGTCGGATAAGCGAAAATGTCGGATAATAGGGAGGAATTAAGAAAAAGCCTATTAAACGTCAAATTACGTTATAATTTTACAAATTAAGCACCTGCTGCACCTGTTGCAATCGATTTTTGCATTGCGGCACCGCACCATCAGGAGCAACAAGAAAGAGTACACTCACACTCGCAAACAAGCGGCACACTTTTCTCATCGCCGATTTATGCGTGTTGTTGTGTTTTTTTTAGGGGCATCAGATAAGACGGAATGTCGGATAAGCGAAGGTCAGTTAAACGAGACTCTACTGTACACATAATTCTAGTATTCCTAGGTGGTCTCTCATCCAAATACTAATCAGGCCTAACCCTGCAAAGCTTCCAAAGCCAGACAAGGTCAGCCAGAAGCAGCACCTGCTGAGATAGTATGCCCAACAACTGGTTTGTAGACTTGGGCATAAAACAAACCAACAAAGGCTCTTCAATTGATTTAATTAGCGTTACAGCCAAGATACAAAATTATCTGATAATTTTGGATAAGCCTGGCTTCCTCACACAACTGTTTATTCCTGAAGAAGCTGCCCAAGACTGCAGACAAAACAGAGTCTATTTTCTTTCCAACTAGGCAGCTATCCAGGACCAATTCAAGGCAAATCTAGCCTTTGAAGCCCTAAACAGTTTGGAACCAGGATTTTTAAAGGACCACTTGCTCATGTCTTAAAGATTCTGCTAGCATGCCCTTCTGTAAGATTATTTGGATGGCAGGTGTAAAAGTTAAGAGAGATTTCAGAGATGGCCCCAGGTTATAGAGATTCTTTCAGAAATCTTTGGAGGCCCTTTTGTAAGATCCATTTTAACTGGTTGGTTTCTACCAAGCAAGGAATAGCCCAGCAAGCAACTATTCATTCATCAGAGATGAATGCTCAGATGAAGAGTAAATATTGAGGCTGGGGCCATCCAAGTGGCTAGTTATCAGGGACTGATTCTTGGAATGAGAGTTGATGGAGTGTTCTGGAGTAATTCTACAGCCTAGCTGATACTCTTAATACCAAAACTTCAGGTTGACGTACTTAGGCTGGGAACCATAGCAGTGAGAGGATAGAAGGCAAAGTGCTGGAGATATGGTTGAGAAGGTTGCTCAACGTCAAGTTTGCTTGATTAGAGAGCTTTGAGAAAATTCTCCATTACCTTGTTTATGGTTCCATTCAAAGCAATTTGGTAGATGCCTTACTACAGAAAAGTGGAAAGCCCGTTTGGCAATCAAACTAGATTTATCAGTGCAGAAAGGTATGTTGGAAGTGGCAACCTCTTCATGGAGGGAAAAAAGAGAATGGAATAATGATCTAGCCAAATATTAGGCTGTATAAATAATCATTGATTTCAATAGGTGAATAAAGCCTGTGAAGAAATCTCTTGGATAGAAATTAATGAGCTTTAAAGCTCTGGTTTGACTTTGCCTCTTTTAAGCTAGACCAGCTCTGCTGAAGATGAAAGGCAGAGCAGTGAATTGCCCTCTGTTTAAAACAAGATATCATCTTTAAGCCATTAATATTTAAAGAAAACTCTAAATACTGAGTTTGTTTAAATATTTAGAAGTATGAGGTTCTCAATAGGAATTTTAAACTAAGATAATAGCAGGATGAAGTCTCATTAAAGAGGATCTTTTAACTGCTAATAAATAATTTGATGGCCCATAAATTGGGGGCATCTTTTTACCAGGTAAGTTGCTCATCTATGAACCTGAGTAATCAAACAACAATGCCTTTCAGTACAGACATACAAGGAATAAGATTTATTCCAAGCAAGTGAATAATGGATTACAGCTCAAATTTTGTCTCCCTGAACTAGAAATTAGCATTCTCAATTCAGCAGACTTGAATGCATTCTCAATTCAGTGGTTAAAGATGGTATGATTGAAATTCATTTATGAAAGAAAGATACAAGGTGATCTTGACCCAGTCACTATCTTTTGCACCAACCAACTTGCAAAGTAGCTGTAAAGATGAAAGGGGGAGAGAGCCTTTTGCATGAAATCTTGAGCTTTCTGGAGGAAGGAGAGGAGAAAAATGCAATCAACATTTGCAATGCTTGAAATCTCATAATAAACCATGCGTACCTTTTCAATGTGCAAAGGGCGTCCATCTTTGTTCCATTTGACCAAGGAGACAGGTGGCTCAGCTTCAACGGGGCAGCGGATGTATCCGTGTATCCCCACAGGAACATATATAATAGGTGGCATGTTTACCACCCTGGCAGGATCTGAAGTGGAAGCAATCAGTTATGAAGACGAGTAATCTTTTTGAAACATCTGGCCTTTTTTTCTCACCTCCAGACTGGTTGAAACACATGTATTTCTATTGTAGCCTCCCTAAAGCAAGGAATGGGGAAGCGAGAGTAACATTTTTTAATGGCCTCCAAAGCCCATATGCTAATTTAGTAATGTTCATTACTGCCACCAAAGACTATAATGTTCAGACTCATTATCTGTACTAAATCCATTAGAATATCACTTAGCATCTGCATGAAGCTTCAGGCATAGAAACTATATTTCCCCTATCTGCACTTAGCTCTAAGAAATATACTTGGGGGCTAGAAAATAGAAATGTCTACACACTTGCTCACCTTCCATGATCAATACCAAAATATTTAGCCTTCCTTTAAAAATGTTTTTACCAAAATGCTTCCCACACAGATTTAGCAGGTGCAAAGCCTTCTGTGAAAACAGGAGGAGTAGAAAACTCTTTAAAATTAATACTGGGGTATAGGACAAACAGATGCCCATTTTGGCACACTCCCTTAAGAATAGGCTAGAGTGATTTTCAAAATATACTTGAAGATTCCAGGCTTGGCAAAACCATAAAGACAGAGACAGATTTTAAAAAGCAATCTGAATCAAACTAGTAACTTGGGGTATAATCCGTTTAAACTGCTACAATTGTTTCCCATAAAAAAATTCAACCTGAAATTAGAGGAGTCCTTCTCAGGAGAAATATCTAAGATACCTTTAAAGGCCAGTCCATCTTCATCCCTGACTGGCACCCCATAGAGGCCTCAAAGTGCATAGGAGATTGTAAATTCAAATCAGGATGATCCTATCATCCTAGTGGGTCCATGTCATTGTTCCTAAACTGGAATAGGTATGTTCTTCCTCACTCCTAACAGCTATCCATTTCTACTACTTAACCATTCATTTTTGTCCAACTAGGCAAACAGAGAGAGCATAGATAGTATCTTTGCTTGCAACCTCCTCTTTCTAATCTCATGACGAATTTGGAATTCCATTTTCATGTCCTTTCACTTCTCCCTTTTCCTGGAGTTATGTGAGGAAGGCAGAAACAGAAGAAAAAGAAAAAAAGGAGAGACAGAAGAGAGAAGGAAAGAAATAAAATAAATGTTTAAATATATAATAAAATAAATCCCAGAAGCAAATGAAGACTGTGTAACACATAGCGTTGCTAAGAATTTGGGACTGCTTACATTTTCATTGATCATGGAATAAAAGAAAACAATAATATCTGACTTCCTCATTTTTTTGTTTCTTTGAAGTTTCATATATGATGGCCTGCCAAAGACAGAATTCAGAAGAACGCAAACATACAGATGCACTTGATATACAGGAATGCACACCCAATTCCAGCTGAAATGCAGCAAAAAAGAAAAACTTATCATCATCATCATCTGATGCTAATCATGGCATTGTAAGATTGATTTGGATCCCCTGGAATAATTTGGGCAGTTGCGAGCTGTGTTTTAGGAGCTGGAACCACCATGCACCCAAGCAACTAGAAATAGGACAGTGAGCTTTTCAAACTTTTAGGTCACTGAAGAACATCGTGGTTAACTAACACCTACCCACAAGTCTGAAAGGGAGTGTGATGATGTTGAACGACCACATCACCCAGTGCCACTGCATCTCTTGGAGCATAGCCTTTAACATCCAATCAGCCCAAACGGACTGAAAAATCAGGGGAAAGGTACTGAAAGCATCATTCAACAGCGACTTCCATTTAAAACAGGATATAAAGGCAGACAGAGATCAGGGTAGGCACAGAGATTATATAATGACGCAGTTCATCATTGCAGCAAAATATGCAAGGATGTATCAGGTTTTCCTGTCTTTGGTTTAACGTCTGCCAAAATCAACAACAGGAGATGAATGGCACACTGCTAATAAGAAATAGCTTCCAAAAAGTGTTCAGCAGATTGGAAACACTGGAACGATACACATAATAAAATAAAAGCCGCTGGGCATTGTGTCAAGCAAAACCCAGCAGGTCCTTGAATGAGCAGATGTCTCTGAATTCCTTGTGCAGGTAGTCCTTGTTTAGAGGCCACAATTGGGACTGGCAATTTGATCATTAAGCAAAGCAGTCACTAAGTGAAACATCACAATTGTATGAACTTACTTCGGCTTTCCTTTGCTTTACAGATCTGCAGAGGTTGTAAATGTGAGGACTGGTCACAAAGTTTCTTTTTCGTCACTGTTGTAACTGAGAACAGTCTCTAAATGAGGCAGTCCCTAAACAAGGACTACCTGTAATTTCCCCACACTCTATTCTCTGTTCTCTGGACTGCTGCCAAGCCAACCCCATTCTCCCAACCTCCTTCAAAAGTCAAGGGGAGGCTTTGCAGGTATGCCACTACTGTGCTTTCCAGATCAATCAGGTACCTCTTCCACACAACCCATTAATGCATTGCCCTTCTCTGTTCCCCTTGGACAAACACACTCACATTGCACAGTCAGATAGGCAGAGGCCGAAGGCGATCGGCCAAGGCTGTTGCTTGGAATGCAAGTGTATTTCCCAGCGTCTTCAGGCTTGACTCGAAAGATGATCAGTGTTCCATCAATCAGGATCCGTACTCTTAGTTTTAGGTCACTGTAAGCAGATGAGAACAAGGAGAGAAGTAGACAGGTATCTGAGAGCAGTGCAGATAAGTATCAAAGTAGACATTGTTTATTAAGTTTCTCCTTGATGAAGTAACTTTCTGTGAGTAAGGGGCTGCCTTCCTCTTTCACTACCCCAGCCTTTCCCAATCGGATGGTCCTCATACCACAGCAGACTGGGAATAAAGGGCACTGGCCCAATGCTTTTACTAGGCTCAACTCACTCTCTTGATTTCCATGAAGTAATTAATATTTGCTATAGGGAAGGAAGGACAAATTCAATCTGGACCAAACTGGCAGTGAAAGATTCCTACTTTATTGTTTTTCTATTCAAAATTATCCCCCCACACACACACACCAAAACCAGGAGATACTTGTTCTACAAGTAAACACCTTACAAATACCAGGTGGGTACTTGAAAATGTTTCCCCTCTGGTGCAAATTACAACTCTGGAAGAAGTCTCCAATCTGATATGAACATCTAATGATGGATTTCCCATGTCGTGCCTAGTCAAGCTCTTGACCTCAGAAGATTCTTAAAGGTGACCCATTTTTCTTTTTCATCCTAACTTACTTTATAGGATCCTTGCAAGGATAAACTGGAGAAGTTAGTAAAATGGAACAAACCAGAGATACAAAGGCAATAGCAGCTAAGTAAGTAAGTCCATGCTGGGTCATACACTCCAGTTACCTAAGCCAATGGGGACCACCATGGAGGATAATTAATTCTTAGGACTGAGGAACTAGCCTGAAATATTGGCATCTTCTGGGCACACTACCGTGGACATGGGAGGGAAGGGAAAAGTGACATCATGCACATCATTATGTTATCACCTAATTCTTTGAACAACGACATCATGACATACATGACATCGTCATGGCTTTTACCTATGAATACCTATGCATGCACCACACATTTATGAGAAAGCAGTGCTCAGTCCTTCCTGATTTTATGTTAGGATCCTACAAGTCAGTGAAACAGCTCCTTCACTGCCCACCTTTGACAGCTACATGAAGAACTCTCTTGAGCCTTGACCCAAGACCGTATTGGGAACCTCAGTAGCTCTCAGCTAGCCAGTGCCAACATGTCCCTTGCAGGGTTCTTTGGCCATCCTTGTTCAGCTTGATGGAAAATGAATAGTTTGGGTGTTATTTTTCACAAAAAGAGGAAGAACAAGAAATAATAATAGGAATAGTAGCATAGTAGTAACAGCAAACAACAGTCTCCTTGAGTGGTCTGGAGGCTTCTGGCACTTAGCTATAAGGGTGCATGGATGTTCTGCCTTTCAAACCATCCAGCTCTCTTTCCACCATCTGCAGCCACCCAAATTTCCTGCTGTTGCATTAAATCTCAACACCCCTATGAGCATTTTCCAAATTGGGAAGCACAGGCAGCAAAGGAGCTGCAGAAGGATGGCAAGGTGAGGATCTGGAAGGGAGAAGCTACTTGGTTTGCAGGCGAGGAAAGCTTTCTGATGTTTTTCCACAGGGAGAGTGATAGGCAGTTTTGAGATTTGCCAGGTTAGTCTCTATGAAGGCAAATGCATGGCTTTAAGACCAGGAAAAGAGAGAATCAAATCTCCATTTCTACTCCCACTTTCAATGATATCCCCAGGTGGGGTCAGTTGGTACCACATGAGGGAAACACCTGAGATCTAGGTCTGAACTCACTTCTTAAAGTACACATTGTCCTCTTCCCAGTGCCAAGTGTAGGTCAGGTTGCCTGGATATGCTTCCGCCTGGCAGGTGAACATTGCATCTTGGGAGATGTTAACGGTGATGTTCTCTGGGGGGGAAACGATAAAAGGGGGTCCTGTGGGAAAGCAAGAAGCAAACAGTTACCTCAGCAGATGGAAATGGGAGATGAGCTCATAAGCAGGAGCCTGCAAGGCCAAGCAGAGTTTGTGCACAGATTGGTCTCAGCATCCTGTGAGGATCTAGGCACCCAACATTTCCCTCTGGGCTCAAGCCCAACTCTTCAGCTAGACTACTAGGCACACCAGGAGCTGAATTCTCAACACATCTGGGGTACCAGTTGGAGAAGGAGACGAGGAACAGAATGTGGCTCAGTTCATTAATCACTGAAGGGTGGCACCCAGGTTTTTCTTAGGGCTGCAAAAATATGGATCACTATGGGGGGTGAGCTATCTCTTCGCTGCTATCTCTTTTGCTGTTGTTGTTGCCTTTGAGTCAGTGTTGACTCCTGGGGACTGCTTGGACAAGTCCCTCAGTTTTCTTCGCAAGATTTCAGAAATGGTTTGCCCTTGCCTTCTCCTTCCTAGGACTGAAAGAGAGGGACTGGCCCAAGGTCACCCAGCTGGCTTCATACCTAAGATAGGACCAGAACTCACAGTCTCTCAGGTTCTAGCCTGATGCCTTAACCACTATGCCATGCTTGCTCTCTTGCCATCTATTGGTCATTCATATTTTTGCATCCCAGAGCTGGTAGCCTTCGCTTTGCTGGCAAGGGAACTGAGATTCAGCCCCAGACTTCTGTGCTTACCTGAAACAGACCATTGAATCAATCTCTGCCTGAGACCAGCAGAGCCGCTGCCCATTAGAGTAGAAAACACTGGACTATGTAACTTATTTGTTTCCTGAATCTATATCCTATCATTGTGGTCAAAAGGACATGCCAAGCCTCTTGTCTCATACACTAGAAGCAAAGAGGCAAACGTATTAAAAGTTTCATTTTTAAAAAAAATCCTTAAATGCAAATCACAAAAGCCTTACCATTATCATTCAATCATATTGACGAAGTCATCCTGGTGACTTCATGGATATGTAGTTTACTTGGTATCAATTTGGTTTGCCATTGTCTTCTCCCAGCATGTTTGTTTTCACCTCCAATCCTCCTTCCATCCAAGTATTAACTCTCATCTAAAGTTAGGTAGGCATCCCTATCCATCTGGACCTTAACATTTAAGGCTGGTGAAGTATGGAGCCATGCTTGAAGGCTACCATATTCTTTGCCTAGTTCCTTAGTCTCTGATCCAACAGCAAGCAGGCTATGTATACAGAATTCCCCGAGGGCTTTTCTGCCCCACAATTACCTTGGACAAGCAAGCGGGTCGTGTGCACAGCCTCTCCCTGGATGCTATACGCCCGGCAGGTATAAGCACCCCTGTCATTGCGACTGATGGATGTAACCGTCAGACTCCCATCAGTGACCTGAAAAAGCCGAAGGCTCCTTCAACACAAGTTCAGTGCACAAAGTCATACAAAACCCACCGTGAAACTACCCAAGACCCAGTATTAACAGAGTCTTTGGGTCTTTCTCTCTGTACAAACAGCAGCTTGTCAGACCCACAGCTCCTCCTCAGCCTGCTGGATGAGCAGGGGACTTGCACATGCATTTTAGGAAGATGCAGGCATAAAACTAAGGAGGCATTTAAACCACAAGTGCAGTCTGGCCTGCAGATTGACATCACTTGCTACTTCTGCGAAACATTTTGGGTCAGGGAACAGAATCATACACTGCAAGAAATTGTAGGAGTGGGTCTAAAAGGAAGAAAGAAAAAAAGGCACAAGGAGATCTTTAGAAAGGGACCTCTCTACCATCTAGGGAAACTCAGCAGACCCATTCAGATGGCTGTCTTCATCCTCCACATCCTGCCTGCACAGATACATTGAGAAGAACAGTAGGTTCTCCAAAAGGCACACGTACAAATGGATTTCGTTGGGACTTCCAATCACATAAAGCCAATTAAGGACAGGTTTTACCACCGTATTTCTTTGCAGGTGTCATAACTGTAATTAGGAAGAATTGCCAGGCACCAGATAAAAGCTCTTGGAGACTCTGATCTATTCTAGAGGCTCCCTGCTAGCCTTTTGTGACTCAGACACGATGAAGTTGCGTAAAGCGTTAGATCGGTGTTTTTCAACCCTGGCAACTTTAAGAGGTGTGGACTTCAGCTCCCAGAATTTCCTAGCCAGCAAGCAAGCTAGGGAATTCTGGGAGCTGAAGTCCACACCTCTTAAAGTTGCCAAGGTTGAGAAACATTGGGTTAGATCAATCACCCATCTACTCCAGAATTCTATTACTATTATAATTATTAAGCAACAGGTATTTCAGGCTGAGACTGTTCTTCGTTCTCCTGTCAGACATTTTAGAGAAGTGGGGGACTGAACCAGGAGTCTTAGGTGATTGAAAGATTGTCCATCATCTTTCCAAGACACAAACTTACCCGGTATTTGTTGTTGTCACCCAAAAGGTCTCCCTCTTTGAGCCAGGTGACAGTTGGCTTAGGGTTGCCGAAAGCCATGCAGGTTAGAGTAATGCTTCCGCCTTCCTTTGCCTCTACGTATTGGGGGGGAGTTTCTGTGAAAGTGGGGGGAGCTGCCAAGATGATGGGGGGGAGGAGGAAAAGAGGCAGGTATTACATCATTTGATACGAAGCTGTGTGGTTCAAAGACATGAACCCAAATTCACTCTGAATCTGCTGCACTAGCCTGCAAAGGATCCACGCTCTTTGCACCCTGAACATGGTTCTGTTCTCCCACACCCAAAGTGGGCCATACTGAATTGCCTTTCCTAACATGGTGCCCTCCAGACCTGTTAGGGCTGTTAGGGGTATCTGTTTTCAAACCACACATTTCCTGCTTTAAAGCCTTACTCATTTCATTGAAATAATAAGGAAGGATTTTGTACTCTGTTTTTAACTTACTTGAATTATTATTCATACAATATATGAAGTGTAAGGTAACTTATCATTTAAATGCAAATAATCTTTAAACAAAGGTAATATTGAGGGCTTTTTATAGATAAACAGCTATGGATAGAAATGTTCATTGCATCTTAATATGATTGCTGTTTCAATATGAATGATTAATTTATAAAGTACAGTGGAACCTCGGTTTACGAACTTAATTCGTTCCGTGACTCTGGCCGCAACCCGAATTGGTCGCAACCCAAAGGAAATTTCCCCATAAGGTTCAATGTAATTACTGTTAATCCGTTCTGGCGTGGAGGACAGGGAGGCGGCTATTGCTTGGAGGGAGAGTCCCCCTCCCTACGACCACGTGTCAGGGGCGGAAAATGGCCACGGACCACATGTCAGGGGTGGAAAAATGGCTGCGGACCACTTGTCAGGGGCAGGAAAATGGCCGCGGACCACGTGTCAGGGGTGGAAAAATGGCCGCGGACCACGTGTCGGGGCAGAAAAATGGCCGTGGACCACGTGTCAGGGGCAGAAAAATGGCCGCAGACCACGTGTCAGGGGTGGAAAAATGGCCGCGGACCACGTGTCAGGGGTGGAAAAATGGCCACGGACCGTGTCATGGGAGGGAAAATGGCCGCGTATCCTGCTCGTACCCCGAGGCGGAGTTCGCAAACCGAGGTAAATTTTTGCAGCCGGAGCTGGTTGTAACCTGAAAAGTTCGTTAACAGAGGCGTTCGTAACCCGAGGTACCACTGTACTATCAGGGTTGTGATGCAGAGGAAGATATAGTGAGAATCTGGACTGCTTACAGGGATGGTGGATCTGATGGTTTAAGAGAGGTCCCATCTTTTAACCTGCAGCATTAACCCTGATGCTAGTATGCTGATGATGCCTAGTTATATATTTCAGCCTTAGGCTGAACAGGTTTTGCTGCCAAGATCTTGTCACAGTGCCTGGATACTCTGTGTGTGTGTGCTTTGTGCCTAAAGCCGAACTAGAATTCACAGTCTCCTGGTTTGTCCAAACCACTACCCCAAACTGGCTCTCCCTAAACCATATGCAGACTCTGAATTCATCAGAAGCAACAGCACCTTCAACCATACCTGCCCAAAATGAGCAACCTAGCCCCTGGCCATCTTGAAGCAGGAAACAAACAAAATTGGAGGGTGTGCCCTAAAACAAGCCAGATTCCCCCATGTCTGAAACTCGAACAATTGGAATCAAAAGCAAGATCTTAATCTAAATAGAACCTCATGGAAAACTTCAAATGATGAAATTATGTTTCGGCAATTTCATAAGAGAGCTGCACTGTGAAGTTCTGTCATGGAAGAACAATATCATCACTGTTGGTGAAACATAAGGACAGAAAATCCTCACTTAATTTGTCTTTTTTCCCCTTGATTTTGAATAATTTGACTAAATATTCAAAGGAACCTTGTTCATATAAAAGATAGAAGATTCCAGGCCCCACCACACTGGCCACTCAATCTCACTATTAGAGGAAGACTATCAAAACACACAAAGGCACACCTATGCAGATACTAATCTCCCTTTTGATTAAACAAGCTCTTGCAAATGATAATACAAGCCTAATTGTAAATAGCTGTTAAATCCAATTTTCTAGGAAGACATTTCTGCAATATCAGCTGAAAAAGAACTGATTCCTGATAGTAAAACATTGTTCATTTTCTTAAAGCCAGCGTAATTTGTTCCAGGAAGAGAAAAGGGCCTATTGCTTTGGGGAAAAGAAATCTTTAGGAATAACCACATTCATATTGTACTGTTGTACCTCAAGGATTAAAGATGCAATGAAGTCATTAAAAACCCAGAAAATAATGCTGAATAGCTTAGGCAGAATAGTATGAAATCAGCCAAGATCAGGAAATTTCTACAGATGTGACATTGGGCAAGATGGTGTCCTCTAGACACTATGGATTTCATCTCCCTTCTATTCAAACCAGCATGGCCAAAGGCAAGAAACTGGGGGAGCCATAGCTCAAAATATTTGGGCTACAGTAAAGAATGAAGCAAATATCTTCACTTGTAGCTTTCAATATAAATTTGAGTTACTACTAAATTGCATCGAATTGACTTCCACAGCAGAAGCTTTTGGGTGGAGTGGACACATTTTCTCCAGAAGACTAGAATCCACCAAACTGTGGATTTGTACAATTTGCAACAAGGCCATCTTAGTCTCCCCTGAAGATGCCTTGAGGCCACTGAAAATCCAGTACTGATATCAGCAAAACAGCAGAGCAAAAGAGCTCCAAATCTTTTCCTCAGCCTTCCTGTTCGGGAGCTGGCGGGGAGTTCTCAGAGTGGCAGGTCAACGTTTTCTGGAGGACGCCAAAGGTGGAACAGCAACGAAGCCAACCCTAGGTTTCCTGCACTGCAAAATCCCAAGATACTAAAGCAGTGTTGTCCAAACTTGGCCACTTTAAGATGAGTGGACTTCAACTCCCAGAATTCCCCAGCCAGCCATGCTGGCTGGGGAATTCTGGGAGTTGCAGTCCACTCATCTTAAAGTGGCCAAGTTTGGACAACACTGCACTAAAGGGTATGTTCCTCACAGCAATGTTTGACTGGAATTTCAAGCTGGCAATCTTGTCACAAGAAGAAAAGAGCAGGGCGATTTCTTCAACAAAGTTTCTTGCTTCTCTTCTGTTTTTCCTATTTAATTCCTGACAGCATGTAAAGGACAGAAGAGGGGAATGGTAACCGGCATTTGTAATGCCGCTAAGCATTCTGTCTATTGCTCCTTTTCTGTTACAGAGCTTCATGTAGGAAAACACCATGAGATACCAATCCTATTTTATTAATCAGAGGAGAAGGGGGAAAGTCTTCCATTTCAATTACTGGCAACCATGAGAAACCTTCTTAGTTTTTAAATACAGTATAAAGTTACAGAATTCCAGTCACCCCGGCATCCTATCCCTGGAGGAAACCCACGAGACTGGTTTCATTGATTGTGATTCATTATGTTTCCACAGGGTAGCTAGACTGGTGGATTTCACTGCCACCTCATGTCCACAACGCCACGCTCTCTTAGCTAACACCTACCCAGCTGGGAAAGTGTTAAACAAAATATATTTCCAGTTGCACTGAATGTGTTTGGAGCATTTCAAGGCCTTCTCTCTCCTTCTCTTTGAAACACATGCACATCTATGTACAGGATTTGCTTCCAAGAAGCTGGATAGGGTGTCATTTCATTTGCCTCCTCAAGGCTTTCTGCACTCACACTCAGATTTGCATTCCTAATCACTTACTCTGTATTAAATAACACTGCAACCCTGAATCTACAATCAAGTCATCGTTCCGGTGGTAAGCACTGACCTACTTAACATGGGATGCAAAACAGCATCACAACTGATGCACGCAGAAGAAGTCAAGTGCAGGTCTAAGTGTCAAGCATTGCTCTCCAGATATTGCCAGTCTACAGCTTCCCATAGCCACAGCCAACATGGCTAATAATTATGATCAGCAACATCTTGAAAGCGGTAAGTGGCTTGTGTTGTGTTGGTAACACCCATTTCCCCAGCTGTAAGTCCCTCTGAACACATTGGGGCTTATATTCAAATGAATATGCAAGAGTACACTGTAAGCAGGCAAAATGAAAATGAACATCAAAGTAGTTTTTCTCCTAGCACAGCCTCACTATGACAGAGCTGGGCATTTTTAGACCAGCACAATTTTAAAATCAATTGAGGGAGGACCACCATGGACTTGGCAATTTTGCTACTGTAAATGGCAAATCATCAAATTTCTACAATGCAATCCTGCAAAGTTCTAGAGGCCACAAAGAAAGGGTTGTTTGGCCCATAAGTCACCCCACCTATACAGTTGGACCAATTCTTGGAAGTCATATGGGTCAATAGCTACTAGCCTTGATGGCAGTGTGACTGCCTTTGAAGACCATCTGTTGGGAGACAAGTGGGCTTCCTTGTGCAGTTGGTGGGACACTGTGAGAACAGACTGCTGGATTAGATGAGCCAAGATCTGATCCATTAAGGCGTGGCTTATGTACTCATGACTGAGCTCTTTTACAAATGTTAAGGGATCTTACATTTTTCCCAATATGGCTCCAGTCCTTCAGATACAGAATATGTAAGAAGCCTGTGGAGGCAACCAAACATCTGAATATCTTCATTAACAACTGAAGAAGTAGAGGAGAAAGAAGACGACAAAGGAACCAAAGAATTAGCTCTTGCTTTCACAAAGCCATCCTTGGGCCATTCTCTTTCAAGCTCTGAAATGAGTCACAGGTAATATTCTGTTCTTAACAAAGAGGAGTAAGAGACTCAGCTAGTTAGATCAAAAATAAAAATGGAGCATTAGGTGTCCTTAGGGGGTGTTTAAAGCAAACCCCTGGCCTCAGCTTCATCTAGACAGTGCTCCTGAGCTTTGCCACTGCTTAAAGGTTAAAACTGCAACAAAGAACATGCTCTGCTCCAGTGAGCATGCCTAATACTTCAAAAAATACATATTAAAGGATGCTCGGTTGAGTGCAAGGCTCTTATTAAAAGTTAACAAGCCCAAGTTATTCATTCTCCAGCAGTGCTGTCTTTCTTCCTGTTCCCAGGAAGGGATTTAAGTTAGGCATGGAGCCTACCCATCATTCTTTCCTCCCCTTTTTAGAAGCACTGATCTCCCAAATTTTGATTAGAGCCATTAATGAAGTCACACCTGGTGCATATTCATGAAGTATGTGGCTAAATAAGATACAACGGGACAACCACCATTTTCCTAGGTAGTTCCTTGCAAAAGCATGCTATGAACTCTTATTATAGACTCATCCCTGCCATAATCAGCCATTTCTGTTCTTCTGATAGCAGCTTTCTTTCTCTTCCCACCATTCAGCACCCTATGGATGAAGATTCAGCTCCAACCCCATGCTAATTCTCTCCAACTTTACAAGATCAATTTCATAAAATCCTGTGTGTCTTATCACCTGTTTGTACCTGCCAATATCTTTCCCCTGAATGCTACCTCACTTGTATATGACCTGCTCCTCCTTAGAAGCACTGGTGCTGAAATAAACATTTTTGCCCACTGATGGCTATTTTGACTCAACTTCAGATGCTTCAGCAATGCCGTGAATCAGAGACCTCTGTCTTTGATGCTCCTTGCTCTGGATCTGCTGGACACAGCATGTGGTAGGAAATTCCTTTTGAGGAATAAGACAAGGAGATGTGTCTAAAGCCTGAAAATAGGTCTGGCCTTAAATACAACTTTCCCAGATATCCATTCTCTGTGTGAGAGATTTTGTAGAGAAACAGCACAAACTCTAGACAAAACAACCAACAGGTGAGAGAGGAGTTTGTTAGTAGTTTATCTTATAAATAGCAGCTCAGTCTGAGCTGCAAAAAGCCCAAGATGAAGAGATTCATAACCTTCAAAGAGACTCTGCCTTCATGAACATACTGCTAAAGAGGGCTGGAGTTCTTATGCAGTTTCCAAAATTCTGTACCTTATGCCTAATTCTTATATTAAAACTCCTTACTAAAGTCTGTATGATTCTTACTTCTCTAATCATTCCCTGCAATACTGGCCATGACACACGGAAGGACTTCACTGGAAACTAGTTGACTTCTTACCAGCTCCATCAACTGTGTTCTATGCAGCATCACTCATATTGCAGAGCTCCATCAGAAGTCAAAGAAGGACTTCAACCCTCTTTGGAATTACCCATCTGCTACCAAAGAGCTCTCCACGGTCATGTCCGCCTTGCTTTCAGCCCTAACCTGTGACCCATCATGATGTATCTGCTCATCCGATCTGGTGCCATCACCTCTGTAATTTGGTGGAGAGCAAGACCAGCATCCTAGGTCTGCCAGCAACAACTGCCATCCAGGTTTGCCTCCCTGGATGACCTCATAAAAAAAAGGAGAAGCAACTGAAAGCAGAGGGGACTAGAGATAGTGGGCAAGACACATTTATGGAAGATTCGTGGCTCTCCAGAAGGACATTCTCACTGATCATTCTCATAAATGCACCCCTTATCACTTGAGTATCAGAAAAGGGATTTAGTAGCTGGGTTACAGGAAAATTACAACCTCCTGTGACTTACTCTATAAATGTCAATTTGATTCAGAGTTTAAGTAGCCATTCAGTGTTACTGTACAGACATTTCACTAGGAGGCAGAGCATTTATATATCAAGCCCAGAGATCTGTGCGTAATTCATAACTCATAACTCATTTTTATTGTTTTTGTCCTTTCTTCATTGCCAGAGAAGTACCAGCAAACAGATGACAAACTCAATACAACACACCCCTTCTTTTGGTGCCATCCTATCTTACTTCTCTTTTGTTCACTCGCTAGCCAATTTATAAAAACAGAGATTTTTTTTTTAATAGTAATGTAGAATAATCTCAAGTCCTTTTGAGTTTGGGCTGTTCTGAGCAAGAAGGGGAAAAAGGTTCTATCCTTTGCAGATTGTGCATTGTTAATGCCTGGGGGAGGAAAAGAGATACTAGGGCCCTAAATGTAGAAGTTGGGAAGGTGCATTCTTCTACATACTTGCTGAGCCAGCATTTCCAGCATCCCAATCAATGGTGGGTGAGTCCTGGAAAGGTAGCTTAGCAACGTCTAGAAACGCACAAGCTTCATACCCCTAGGTTAACAGCCAGGTGCCAGGGAAATAGTGTAAAATATATAGCTAGTGTGTTGGTGCCATATTCTTATCTAAAGGCATTCTTACAAGAAAGCAGCATTAAGAAGACAGACAATTATTAATCCAAACTCTTGGTTAGGTGGGCTTGTTTTAGGAAGCCAATGATGGCGAGGTGCCTGGAAGAACAGGAAAAATCCAGTGACGAATTTGGTGAGACCACCCTAAACATTTTGCAGGCTACCAATGTCTAGAAAAGAGAATTCCAGGAAAAAGGAAGATCCCATAGTCACCATTGACGGTGAGGTGCACCCAGCTGCCATTATGGAAAGTGTCGTACTGCTGATCCAACATGAGTACTTTGCATTCGTACCAGCCCTGGTCCTCAGAGCGAACCTGTTCGATGCGCAGAGAGGCCTTGTCATGTAGGCTAGCACGGCCTGAAAGAGAACAGCAAAGAAGAGAAATCAGTGGAGACAGAAAGAGAATATCTGTTACTCTGCAGAGCTTTATGAGAATATTAATGTCACATAAGCTACATAGGACAGAGAAAACTTCATCCCAGAGTCTGCCAGAGGTGAGAACTTATGGGACATTTAAGGACAAAATGATGCCAAGGACTCAAGCATGGGAAGTATCCCAGCTGGAGACATACTTTGGCTCAATGGGAAGTCCACAATGTGCTTCCCACAATTCAAGCACACATGCACCAGATTTCTGTATCAGCTCAAACTCCTCTTCTTCATCTCTTCTTCTCTAAAACTGGTTAAGCACTGCCTTTCTATTAAAAACTCTGTCGGCACAAATTCCTACAGCTGTCAGTATTTGATAGGCAACTCTTCGAAGTCTCTATAGTAAGCATGGGCACCAATGAGCTTCAAGATACAGACAACTGTTCTCAAGGAGAAAAAAGTCAAGATGTTCTCAAGACAGGTTCAAATCCTGGCTACATCCAAGAAGTCTTCTTTTACAGCGTTGTAGAAGTGGTGTCCTGTGCACAAACCTAACTGAAAGAATGCCAAACTGGATGCATTTTTAAAATGTGTGTGTCCATCACGGTTTCCACTTTGTCTAGCTTAAAAAACTCTGACTTCCTGGAAAAAGATACCTTGTAACTCAGTTTGGCATCAAGCAGAAAGAGAGAAGAGACTACATGAAGCTAATTTGTTGGGAAGGATTGAGATATCATGCCCTGATATTTCTTCCCTCCTTCCTTTTCAAGAGAGGGCCCATGTGTCTTCAAACCAGAAGATTCCCAAGGAACAGACAAAAAGTGAAGCAAGAAAAGAGGAGGAAAACAGAGGACAGTCAGTGACCAACCTCATGAGCATTGCTTCCCCAAAACAGGAGAAAATGAATTCCTCCCTCCATAGAAAACATTTACATATGTCATTTTATATGCATTTCAAAATTTAAACAGAAAAAAAAAAAATCTCATCCTAGTGAGGAAAACCAGGAGCAGGTCACCAGATGCCCGCTTGGTTTGGTCAGCCAACCAAATGCTCATTGCTGATGGCTAACATCAAGATTCCTGCAAGAATATCCCTCCTTACAATTCTTTAAACCAGACATGGGGCAGACAGCGTTCCAAATACAGAGCTTCCTTCAGAGAGAGCATTGAAGCCTGTACTTTAAATGCAAGATAGCTCCAAACAGAGAATGTTTTCTGAAAATAAGGTGCATGGTGCCCTTGATTAAAAAGGGTTGAACTCATCTCTCCTCAAACCCATCTTCTCTTGCCAACACTACCCTCATTCAGCTAGGAAAAGATAGGACTGGGGACTAATATCCTATCCTTCGCTGCATATTCATCATCCCACTGGTCTGCAACTTTCCTGGTTTCTTACCCATCTTTTCTATTAAGCAGAGTCTTCCCATGAGCCTCATTTAGTAGCAGTGGTACTATTCCTAATAAGAGGGAGATCCGCCCTTGGGAAATGGTTGGAGAATTTCTGCTTTCCTCAGGCAAATTCAAAGATGTTGCCTACCCTATTTCTCTGCCCATAAATGGGTGGGGAAATCCAAAAAGCCATTTGTACCTAATTCTAGTCTACATTCAAGAACTTATAGATGACACTCCTTGACATCTTCTCTAAACATTCTGGTCCTCCAGATGTATCTTCAACAATTTCCAATATTCCTCATCCCCCAGCAGTCTTTGCCATCATGGCCAGTGGCAAGGAATTGTGGGAGAATCCCAGACAGCCAAAGAGTCCCAGTTGTTTATACCTCATCAAGGAGCAAGTCACTTCTGAGATCACAGAGAAAGAAATATCCAAGCAACCTCCATCACTAACTTCTGCTGGATTTAGAGGTAGCCTTAAAAAATCATCTGCTTGTTTCCTCTCTGCAAACCTGCCATTCAAGCATTTGAGCTGCAGTTTTTCACAATCAGATCTAATAGGCTAATTAGTATTCCTGGATTGGAGTCAGGAATGCTCTTGACAGCTTGGGGCCTTAGCAGACAGATGGTCAAGCACATGGTCATAGCAGATGCAAAGCCAGAAGGTGGCTAGAGAACAGCCTTCAGCTCCAGAGATACCAGCAGGCAAGACAGTGCTTACAATCACCTTTGCCATCAGGACTTATTAAAAGACAGAGTTCAGTATAGGTCCAATCCCAAAACTAGAAAGTCTGAAGATTCAGAGGCAGGTGATAAATGCAAGGACAGGCTGATGGACACATTCCTAAAAGCCATATTCTTCAAGTGAAGCTACAAGAGTTGAGTTACCACCATGATTCCAAGATTTTCTGGATTCTGTATTTTTTTTAACTCACCAGCATATTCCGGATCCACATGGGGAGGGTAGAACCCAAACTTGATGAAGATGGGGATAGGGACACCAAATTTGAACCACTCTACCACATAAGGAGGGGGTTGGCCCGTCAGCGGGTGGATTACGTCGCATCCCAGGATCACACTCTCACGAGCACGAGCTGTCACAAACTCGGGTTCCTCTCTTAAACCGTGAGCACCTGGAAAAAAAGAAGGGGCAAAAGGGGAAAGGGGGAAAAAATCAATAATTTGCCCTAAGCCATGAAGAAACTCTGTTATGAACTACAGTTATGCTCAACAGTTGTGCTTGTACCACACATATATGCTAGTTATAAACT